>NW_028142654.1:0-41986 GCF_055691185.1 Crinia signifera
CCTCTATCTCTATCACTTTCTCTATCCTCTATCTCTATCTCTATCACTGGGGCAGATGTATTAACCAGCGTTAAGTGCAAAAATGCACTTAACGCTGGTTAACTGGGGGGGATTACGTCTGTCCTAATGTATTACTAGCGCACATAACGTGCGCTAGTGACAGCCCGCCGAGTTACGCTCGGCGGGGCTGTCCCTGCAATCCCCCCCAGGGATTAACGGCCGGGGCGATGTATTAACAGCCTTCAAGGCGTTAATTCGCCCCGGCCGCTTCGCCAGCTCAGGGCTAGCGTTGTCCTATCCCCCACTGTGGGGACAACGCTAGCCCTGCTTCTGGCTAGGGCTGCGCTGGAGATCTCGCGTTTTTTGCGAGATCTCGCGCATGCCCAGTGCGGCCGGCCGGGGGACAGGAGATAGCGCATCAGTATTAACTGATGCGCTATCTCCAGAAAGGGACATCGCCGAAGGGGGGAGTTAACGCTCCCCCACTTCGGCAGACAAGATGTTAATACATCTTGTCAATGTCCCTTCCTGCTTCGCCTCGTTATTGAGGCGAAGCAGGAAGTATCATAGCGGCACGATAAGCGCTGCTATGATACATCTGCCCCACTATCCTCTATCTCTATCACTATCTCTATCCTCTATCTCTATCCTCTATCTCTATCACTATCCTCTATCTCTATCCTCTATCTCTATCTCTATCTCTATCACTATCTCTATCCTCTATCTCTATTCTCTATCTCTATCACTATCTCTATCTCTATCACTATCTCTATCCTCTATCTCTATCTCTATCTTTATCACTATCTCTATCTCTATCTCTAACCTCTATCTCTATCCTCTATCTCTATCACTATCTCTAACTCTATCTCTAACATCTATCTCTATCACTATCTCTATCCTCTATCTCTATCACTATCTCTATCCTCTATCTCTATCCTCTATCTCTATCACTATCTCTATCCTCTATCTCTATCTCTAACCTCTATCTCTATCTCTATCCTCTATCTCTACCTCTACCACTATCTCTATCCTCTATCTCTATCCTCTATCTCTATCACTATCCTCTATCTCTATCCTCTATCTCTAACCTCTATCTCTATCACTATCTCTATCCTCTATCTCTATCCTCTATCTCTATCACTATCTCTATCTCTATCTCTATCTCTATCCTCTATCTCTATCTCTATCCTCTATCTCTATCTCTAACCTCTATCTCTATCACTATCTCTATCTCTATCTCTAACCTCTATCTCTATCCTCTATCTCTATCACTATCCTCTATCTCTATCCTCTATCTCTATCTGTCACAATCCTGCCAGAACTCAGTGTGTTTGTCCTGTCTTACCTGCCTGTCAGTCAGTCTTGTTTCTCAGCCTGCTGCAGCAAGATCTGAGTATGTGCTTGTAATGAGCACCTGGGTGATTCTGATTCAGCCATTAACTCTGTGGTTACCACTTGAAAGATACAAGTTCCCTGTTGGCCTCATCCAGAGACTGTTCCAGGTGTGGCCATTCCCAATCACCCGGATGGCCAATCAGTGCTGCTCTGAGGGGTTATCCTCCCAGCCCTGCATAGACGCTTTGCTTTTGCATTGTTGTCAATAACTTGGGAGGAAGCTTCAGCTTGTGTTCCTGCTTTAGCTCTGTGGTATTCCAGTTACCCAGCATTTGTATCCTGCTTCCAAGACCCTGCACCAGCATTTCTACACCTGTGTGTCTCCAAGTACCTGCTCCAGCGTTCCTACACCTGTGTGCTTCCAAGACCCTGCACCAGCGTTCCTGCACCTGTGTGCCTCCAACACCCTGCACCAGCGTTCCTACACCTGTGTGCCTCCAACACCCTGCACCAGCGTTCCTACACCTGTG
Organism: Crinia signifera; assembly: GCF_055691185.1. NCBI lineage: Eukaryota > Metazoa > Chordata > Amphibia > Anura > Myobatrachidae > Crinia > Crinia signifera. The sequence goes on from NW_028142654.1 coordinate 1,866, forward strand.
TGCCTCCAAAACCCTGCACCAGCGTTCCTGCACCAGTGTTCACCTGTTCCTGCATTACAATTACCTGCACCAGTGTTACCCTGTACCTGTATCCAGTACCTGCTTCCTGTCCCAGCACCTGTGTTCCCGAGTCGCCTGCACCTGTGTTCCCGAGTCGCCTGCACCTGTGTTCCCGAAGTCGCCTGCACCTGTGTTCCCGAGTCACCTGCACCTGTGTTCCCGAATTCGCCTGCACCTGTGTTCCCGAAGTCGCCTGCACCTGTGTTCCCGAGTCGCCTGCACCTGTGTTCCCGAGTCGCCTGCACCTGTGTTCCCGAGTCGCCTGCACCTGTGTTCCCGAGTCGCCTGCACCTGTGCTTCCAGTTACCTGCACCTGTGCTTCCAAGTTACCTGCACCTGTGTTCATCTGTGCCAGTGTTCATCCGTACCTGTGCTTCCAAGTTACCTGCACCTGTGCTTCCGAGTTACCTGCACCTGTGCTTCCGAGTTACCTGCACCTGTGTTCATCTGCACCTGTGTTCATCCGTTCCTGCATTTTGAGTTACCTGCACCTGTGCTTCCGAGTTTCCTGCACCTGTTCTTCCGAGTTATCTGCACCTGTGACCACTTGCACCCGCACGCTCCAGCATCTGCACCTGTGTCCACCTGTCTCTGCGTGCCTCAGTACCTGCACCCGCAACCACCTTCACCACTGCCTACCGTGCTTCCGGCACCTGCTCCCCAGTGGTCTAACTCCGTGCTTCCTGCACCTGCACTCCAGTGGCCCTACTCTGTGCTTTCCAGCTCCTGTGCTCCCGTGCCTCCAAGTAACTTATCAGTTCCCAGCTTTCCAAAGACTTTTACAGACTTTCAAATGTCCCCTGTACCAGTTCATTCTATGCAATAAACATTACCCATTTGTATCCACTTGCCTCCGTCCTGTTTCCATTGGGTTGTCAGCTAGCCACCAAGGTCACTCCCGGGTCCCAAATCCCCAGTCGTGACAGTATGCAAAAGCCCCTGGACTTGGCTAGTGACTTTAAAGTGGCTATTCAAAACCTGACAGCAATACCAATGGGAACCTACCACCACTCACTTATTCAGCTGCAAGAACTTTTGGCAAAAATGTTTCCCATAATAACTACGTTACTCAGTTACACTCCTGAGGTTGTGAAGCCCATCAGCTACAGCTCCAAAGTGAAAGGAGTCTCAGTGACAGTGCCTGTGAAATCTGAAAGGCCTCCCAACCTTCAGAGCGAAATTTCTGTCCAGGGCAAGCGGAGGTCCCAGCTTTCAGAATCTGAACGCCAAAGACGCAGGTCTCTCCATTTATGTTTCTACTGTGGTAATCCAGACCACTTCATTGAGAATTGTTCACTCCGGAAGCCCAAGAACAAAGTGATTCTGACCACATCCAGTCTTCAGCCCCAAGTGGGGGTCCGCAGTCTTCAGCCCCAAGTGGGGGTCCGCAGTCTTCAGCCCCAAGTGGGGGTCCGCAGTCTTCAGCCCCAAGTGGGGGTCCGCAGTCTTCAGCCCCATGAGGGGGTCCGCAGTCCTGTGTCCACTCCGGTTCCAGCCGGTTCAAGTACCTCCATTGATGATCCGGTTCCAGCCGTCAGTCAGGAGGCTCATTCGGTTCCAGCCGATTCCGACACCTCTGGACCTCATCCGGTCCCATCCGTCAGTCCAGAGTCCACTCCGGTCCCAGCCGGTTCAAGTACCTCCATTGATGATCCGGTTCAAGCCGTCAGTCAGGAGGCTCATTCGGTTCCAGCCGATTCCGACACCTCTGGACCTCATCCGGTCCCATCCGTCAGTTCAGAGTCCACTCCGGTCCCAGCCGGTTCAAGTACCTCCATTGATGATCCGGTTCCAGCCGTCAGTCAGGAGGCTCATTCGGTTCCAGCCGATTCCGACACCTCTGGACCTCATCCGGTCCCATCCGTCAGTCCAGAGTCCACTCCGGTCCCAGCCGGTTCAAGTACCTCCAATGATGATCCGGTTCCAGCCGTCAGTCAAGAGGCTCATTTCGTTCCAGCCGATTCCGACACCTCTGGTTCTCATCCGGTCTTAACCGTCAGTCCAGAGTCCATGCCGGTCCCAGCCGGTTCAAGTATATTCAGTGATCATCCATTGCCATCCATCAATCCTGAGTCCATTACGGTCCCAGCCGGTTTAAGCATCTTCAGTGATCATCCGGTCCCATCCGTCAATCCAGAGTCCCTGCCGGTCCTAGCTGGTTCAAGTACAATCGGATGTCCTCCGGTTCCAGCTGGTCCAAGTTTGTCTACTTCCAAGTCTGTACTATCCTTCAGCCCAGAGACTCTTCCAAACTTACCTGATCCTGATAATTCCAGCCTGTCTTCTATCGACTCCCACTGTGTTGAAAAAAAACAGTTAGTACTCTAGAGACTCTATACTTTAACACAGATTTAGCTCAGTCCTCCAAGATGGAACTCCCCGAACAAGATCAAGCTCTTCTTGACCAATATATCAAAAATTTTCGGGCTGCCAGAAAACAGGCTGGTTCGCAGTCGTCACCGAAGAATCGGTCCATAGATATGGAACTAAATTATATGGCTCTGTCTCCTTCCAAAGATTCCTTCGAGTTTTCTGCTGAATATCCCACATCTTCAAGGTCTGTACCCATGAGCTTAAGAGTGGGCTGTGTTTCTCTGTCTCATCCTCAAGTGGAATCTGCTACGGTACCTTGCCCCAACAAGTCTTCAGAAACCTCCAGTCAGAGCAAGGCAGTCTTAACTCTAGACATGGATTCTGATTCCGAGTATGATGAGGATTATGACTCGACCCCTTTCCTTGAAAATCCTGTTTCACCTTGCCATGTCTTACCTCTGAGAAAAATTCAGTTAGATGCTAAAGATGGCTATCCGAAAGCCCCTGGATATCGAACAAGATTTAATTTGAGTCTTAGTGGTGCCTTAGCCTCAAGGGCCCGATCTTCTCGTCTCTCAGTTCCAGTCAAAAATACTTCAGTTATCCCTGATGAATTTGACTCTACGTCTTTCTCCAGTGGTCCTCTTCGTCCAAGTCAAGTGTTCCTTCAGGACGGAAGTCATCCTCATTATCGTGTCCAATGGAACGGGAATTCCGTTTACATCGACGATGGATGGTCCACCTGTTCTGACGATGAGGCAGAATTGTGACTTTTCTTCAAAGTTCCTGAAGTGTCCGGTGGCCACCCGTAAAGGGGGGGTACTGTCACAATCCTGCCAGAACTCAGTGTGTTTGTCCTGTCTTACCTGCCTGTCAGTCAGTCTTGTTTCTCAGCCTGCTGCAGCAAGATCTGAGTATGTGCTTGTAATGAGCACCTGGGTGATTCTGATTCAGCCATTAACTCTGTGGTTACCACTTGAAAGATACAAGTTCCCTGTTGGCCTCATCCAGAGACTGTTCCAGGTGTGGCCATTCCCAATCACCCGGATGGCCAATCAGTGCTGCTCTGAGGGGTTATCCTCCCAGCCCTGCATAGACGCTTTGCTTTTGCATTGTTGTCAATAACTTGGGAGGAAGCTTCAGCTTGTGTTCCTGCTTTAGCTCTGTAGTATTCCAGTTACCCAGCATTTGTATCCTGCTTCCAAGACCCTGCACCAGCATTTCTACACCTGTGTGTCTCCAAGTACCTGCTCCAGCGTTCCTACACCTGTGTGCTTCCAAGTACCTGCTCCAGCGTTCCTACACCTGTGTGCTTCCAAGACCCTGCACCAGCGTTCCTACACCTGTGTGCTTCCAAGACCCTGCACCAGCGTTCCTACACCTGTGTGCCTCCAACACCCTGCACCAGCGTTCCTACACCTGTGTGCCTCCAAAACCCTGCACCAGCGTTCCTGCACCAGTGTTCACCTGTTCCTGCATTACAATTACCTGCACCAGTGTTACCCTGTACCTGTATCCAGTACCTGCTTCCTGTCCCAGCACCTGTGTTCCCGAGTCGCCTGCACCTGTGTTCCCGAGTCGCCTGCACCTGTGTTCCCGAGTCGCCTGCACCTGTGCTTCCAGTTACCTGCACCTGTGCTTCCAAGTTACCTGCACCTGTGTTCATCTGTGCCAGTGTTCATCCGTACCTGTGCTTCCAAGTTACCTGCACCTGTGCTTCCGAGTTACCTGCACCTGTGCTTCCGAGTTACCTGCACCTGTGTTCATCTGCACCTGTGTTCATCCGTTCCTGCATTTTGAGTTACCTGCACCTGTGCTTCCGAGTTTCCTGCACCTGTTCTTCCGAGTTACCTGCACCTGTGACCACTTGCACCCGAACGCTCCAGCATCTGCACCTGTGTCCACCTGTCTCTGCGTGCCTCAGTACCTGCACCCACAACCACCTTCACCACTGCCTACCGTGCTTCCGGCACCTGCTCCCCAGTGGTCTAACTCCGTGCTTCCTGCAGCTGCACTCCAGTGGCCCTACTCTGTGCTTTCAAGCTCCTGTGCTCCCGTGCCTCCAAGTAACTTATCAGTTCCCAGCTTTCCAAAGACTTTTACAGACTTTCAAATGTCCCCTGTACCAGTTCATTCTATGCAATAAACATTACCCATTTGTATCCACTTGCCTCCGTCCTGTTTCCATTGGGTTGTCAGCTAGCCACCAAGGTCACTCCCGGGTCCCAAATCCCCATGCGTGACACTATCACTATCTCTGTCCTCTATCCTCTATCTCTATCTCTATCACTATCTCTATTCTCTATTCTCTATCTCTATCCTCTATCACTATCTCTATCACTATCTCTATCTCTATCCTCTATCTCAGTGGTTCCCAACCTTTTTTCTCTCCCGTACCCCTTGATTAGGCTTTTCATTGATAAGTACCCCCTCCTCTCATTTTTAAATATGGACAGTACTTAGCGGTATGCGGATCCTATGCATGTCCTTATATTAAGGAGGAGCAGAGGAGTAGTATACAGCAAGGAATCATGCCCTTCCGTGTCTAGACACTGGTTGTGTATTACAGTATCTCCAGGATTCCTGTTAATGCCACTGCTTCCTCCACCTTTGTTAGTGCGGGGCAGATGACTGCTGATGTCTGAGGGCAGCATGGGAAGCTCCCAGTGGATTGCTGGTCAGGCATATGACACAACATGGTTTGTCTCCATGGCAATGGGTCTTCTTCAGCCATCAAAAGACCTTTTCATCATCCGCCATTACCAATATTATTTTCAAGTACCCCCAACTGGTCTGCAGAGTACCCCCAGGGGTACTAGTACCCCAGGTTGGGAACCACTACTCTATCTCTATCCTCTATCTCTATCCTCTATCTTTATCACTATCTCTATCCTCTATCCTCTATCTCTATCTCTAACCTCTATCACTATCACTATCACTATCCTCTATCTCTATCACTATCCTCTATCTCTAACCTCTATCACTATCTCTATCCTCTATCTCTATCCTCTATCTCTATCTCTAACCTCTATCACTATCTCTAACCTCTATCCTCTATCTCTATCCTCTACCTCTAACCTCTATCTCTATCCTCTATCTCTATCCTCTATCTCTATCCTCTATCTATATCACTATCCTCTACCTCTATCTCTATCCTCTATCTCTATCCTCTAACCTCTATCTCTATCACGATCCTCTACCTCTATCTCTATCTCTATCCTCTATCCTCTATCTCTATCCTCTATCTCTATCACTATCTCTATCCTCTATCCTCTATCACTATCTCTATCCTCTATCCTCTATCACTATCTCTATCTCTATCCTCTATCTCTAACCTCTATCTCTATCACTATCTCTATCCTCTATCCTCTATCTCTATCACTATCTCTATCCTCTATCTCTATCTCTATCTCTATCACTATCTCTATCCTCTATCCTCTATCACTATCTCTATCCTCTATCTCTATCTCTATCCTCTATCTCTATCTCTATCACTATCCTCTATCTCTATCTCTATCCTCTATCTCTATCTCTAACCTCTATCTCTAACCTCTATCTCTATCACTATCCTCTATCTCTATCTCTATCACTATCCCTCTATCTCTATCTCTATCCTCTATCTCTATCTCTAACCTCTATCTCTAACCTCTATCACTATCCTCTATCTCTAACCTCTATCTCTATCTCTAACCTCTATCTCTATCTCTACCACTACCACTATCTCTATCCTCTATCTCTATCTCTCACTATCTCTATCCTCTATCCTCTATCTCTATCTCTATCCTCTATCTCTAACCATCTATCTCTATCCTCTATCTATCACTATCCTCTACCTCTATCACTATCCTCTACCTCTATCACTATCCTCTACCTCTATCACTATCCTCTACTTCTACCTCTATCACTATCCTCTACCTCTACCTCTATCACTATCCTCTACCTCTACCTCTATCCTCTATCTCTATCTCTATCACTATCCTCTATCTCTATCACTATCCTCTATCTCTATCACTATCCTCTACCTCTATCACTATCCTCTACCTCTATCTCTATCACTATCATCTACCTCTATCTCTATCACTATCCTCTACCTCTATCTCTATCACTATCCTCTACCTCTATCACTATCCTCTACCTCTATCTCTATCCTCTACCTCTATCTCTATCTTCTACCTCTATCCTCTACCTCTATCACTATCCTCTACCTCTATCTCTATCACTATCCTCTATCACTATCACTATCCTCTACCTCTATCTTCTATCTCTATCACTATCCTCTACCTCTACCCACTATCACTATCTCTACCTCTATCTCTATCACTATCCTCTACCTCTATCACTATCCTCTACCTCTATCACTATCCTCTATCTCTATCACTATCCTCTATCTCTATAACTATCCTCTATCTCTATCACTATCCTCTACCTATATCACTATCCTCTATCTCTATCACTATCCTCTATGTCTATCTCTATCCTCTACCACTATCCCTATCCTCTACCTTCTATCTCTAATCTCTATCACTATCCTCTACCTCTATCTTCTATCTCTATCCTCTATCTCTATCACTATCCTCTACCTCTATCTCTATCACTATCCTCTACCTCTATCACTATCCTCTACCTCTATCTCTATCCTCTATCTCTATCACTATCCTCTACCTCTATCTCTATCACTATCCTCTACCTCTACCACTATCCTCTACCTCTATCTCTATCCTCTATCTCTATCCTCTATCTCTATCCTCTACCTCTATCACTATCCTCTACCTCTATCCTCTATCTCTATCTCTATCACTATCCTCCATCTCTATCACTATCCTCCATCTCTATCACTATCCTCCATCTCTATCACTATCCTCCATCTCTATCACTATCCTCTATCTCTATCACTATCCTCTATCTTCTATCTCTATCACTATCCTCTATCACTATCCTCTATCACTATCCTCTACCTCTACCTCTATCCTCTACCTCTATCCTCTACCTTCTATCTCTATCCTCTACCACTATCATCTACCTCTACCTCCTATCCTCTATCTCTATCCTCTACCTCTATCACTATCCTCTACCTCTATCACTATCCTCTATCACTATCCTCTACCACTATCCTCTACCTCTATCACTATCCTCTATCTCTATCACTATCCTTTACCTCTATCTTCTATCTCTATCACTATCCTCTACCTCTATCTCTATCACTATCCTCTATCTCTATCACTATCCTCTACCTCTATCTCTATCACTATCCTCTACCTCTATCACTATCCTCTACCTCTACCTTCTATCCTCTATCTCTATCACTATCCTCTACCTTTACCTCTATCACTATCCTCTACCTCTATCACTATCGCTATCCTCTACCTCTATCCTCTATCACTATCCTCTACCTCAGGGGTCTTCAACCTTTCCGACAGTGTGGGCCACATTAAAAAATTCAACAAAGCCAGAGGGCCACTAATCTCTACTGTGGTATTTAGCACAGCCTTTCATAGATAGACATCACAGCCCCGGCAAAACAAGAATAGGAAAATTTCCCTCCACTGGCGCCTATATATTGTATTTAAATGACGTTCCTATTGTTAATGTCGATGTATTATGACCAAAGAACAATAAGTGAAAAGCGTAGGTTACGTATTATGTTCGTTACCGGCGTACCTCTTATACCTAGCTACGTGCGAACAAAACGTAGCGCAGCGTAGCGTACCTTTATTGTGTGTAATACACCAAAGAACCAATACCTTAATAAGAGATCCCTTCGCAGTACTTTGTCTCTAGTCTGCGAATACACCTTTATGGACAGTGTCCGTAATATACCTTATCGCTATATGCGAAATAACTGACGAGACCACAGTATAGAAGTAAGGAGATAGAAACTCCGTAAATGATGTATTTAAGTCCCTAATAGACAAAAGGGGGTTACAGGAATAGAAAATAACAGGTATAACAGGTAATACAATAGTCTAACAATGAGTTCTACTAGGGGAACAAGCTCTACTAGGGGAAGAAAAACAGACACAGTATACAATCAGCCAACAATACAATAAAAGTAAGTACAGTGAATGCAACCATTTACCGTCTCATCAAATATGCGCAGCGCAGTCCGGTCGGAGTTCGCTATGTTCAGGTTTGAACTATAGCCCGATCAATGGTCATGGAAAGGAAGATGTGCCGAAGTGACCAAGGCCGCCCTTGGTCACCTATCTTATAGGGTCAGAAGGGGGAGGTCAAAGGCCATTCCTATTGGTCAGAGGTCATATGTCAAGTCCTCTGTGATTGGGGCAAAATGATGCACCTGGTTTGGATAGGTGCAGGGGAGTGAACTTTGGAGTCCTTTGTCTGCTGGCATCGTCGTCAGGGGTCGTAAATAGCAGTAAGAACCGGTTACAACTGGATTCTTTTGTTATACACAATTTAACAGAAACAGTCTTGGGAATATGGATTTTGTCCATAACTATCGGACCGTATGAATTGCGATTTATTCGCAATGACCGGAATACTGCGCATAAGAAACGTAACGTAACGGTACTAAACATTATACAGACGGATGTATGTAATGCTGACTAAGCTATGTTTGGTGCTCTAAACCTTTAACTATATTTTATTTAGTGTAAGTATATTATTATGAATTTATGTGTAATAGTATGGCTGCGCTTCGGGTCCACTTTGTCACACAGACTCGGGTATGGATACTTTATTTGCGCAACTCTGCGAACCAAAATGGCGGCCATACTATTCTAAAATGGCGTGTGTGCAACGCGACTTTAACAGTCCACCCTTTGACAGTAAATATAAAACTGTCACAGTACAAACATTTTACATAACGATACAGAAATTCATAATCCTACAGAGAAATTGGGATCCATGAATTAAACATATAAGGGGAGTCGTGTCCAGGTATACTGTACTCCTCTGTAGGTAAAGGCGAGATTCCACTACGGGGAATTGGCTCTCAACTACTTTGTTTACCCCTCTTTGATCCTGCACTAGTCTGTAGCCCTCTTAGATCCTGCACTAGTCTGTAGCTATCGCTGGATCACTGGGTATACTCCTAGTTCAACTTTGGGTTTTAAAGGGTATTGCGGTATTTTTGGGGCTATCCTGCCTTCTTTTAAGCGGATCTCTACTGGAGCTACATTTGCCATCAGCCCAGCATCCTGTCCATCTTTAGTCCAAAGGGAACTCGGTATTTGTGCTGTAATTTCAGCTACCCTAGATGGATTTGACTCTACAACAGTTGAATACAACATTAGCCTCTGAGGACTGTCCAGCATATCTTGCACTTCTTGTGCAAGATCTCTAGGAGTGTCCAGAAATACCCCATCGGGGGTGCAATAGATGACACATCCCATTTTACATAGTAAATCTCTACCCAGGAGGTTAGTCGGGGCCGCCGCAGCCAACAGGAAAGAGTGTTTGGTATGCAGAGGCCCGATTGTAACATCTGCTGGTTTCGTCAGTGGGTAATGTTGTATTTTTCCTGTTACCCCAATTGCTGCTACTGATTGGTCAGTGAAACCCAAGTGAAGAGGAGTGTTGAGAACAGATCTGGCCGCCTCTGTATCAACCAAAAAGGTTTGCCTTACTCCGCCTATATCAACCTTCACCTGAGGTTCCTCTCTAAGGTGTTGTGTTAATCTAACTGGCTGTAGGATACAGGTATGACCTGTTTCCTATTGTCTTACCTGGGTTGCCCTTAGTACAGTGTCAGCCATCAGATGGGGAGGAGGCATGTTGCGTGACCTGTCTGTCTCCTCCCATTGTCTAGGGGTTGGGTATCTCCGCTTCTCACCCTGGTGAGGCTCCCAGTCTCGCTTATGTGTTTGGTAACTCCTGGGGTTTCCTGACCTACATTGTGTTGAAAGGTGTCCCTCCTTGTTGCAGTCTGATGGGAGCTGTCATAGACAAACGGAGACGGGAGAGCTGTGCACAGGCTACGTGGTAGTAGATGGAGAAGGTATTGTGGAAGCTGAACCCTTAGGACCACCTCACTCAGCACAAGTAGCGGAACTGGTGGCACTGACCAGAGCATGTGAACTGGCGAAAGGAAAATCAGTTAACATATATACCGACTCCAGATATGCTTTCGGAGTAGTAGATGATTTTGGAGCCCTATGGCGCTTCCGAAATTTCATGACGGCGGCTGGCACACCAGTGGCGCATGCGACATACATTAGGAGACTTCTGGGAGCTATCCAGCTTCCAGACAGAGTGGCTGTTATCAAGTGCAAAGCTCACACATCAGAGAAAGACCCGGTGTCACTTGGTAACAGCCGCGCTGATGAGGCAGCGAAAAGGGCCGCATGCCCTATAAATACTTTCACCCATCCTACAAACCTTTGTACACTGAACATGGTATCCACATCCAAACTGATAGACATGCAGAATTTGTGTTCCCCACAGGAAAGAGCAGTATGGAAGTCGAAGGGATGTGGCCAAGAGTCCACCGGACTTTGGAGAGATGGACACGGGAAACCAGTGGCCCCCAGGGCATACCTTCCTAGTCTAGCCGAGGCGGCCCATGGGCTGACACATCTTGGGAAGGAAGGTATGTGCAAGCTGGTAAAGGCCTACTGGTGTGCACCAGGGTTCGCTTCTCAAGCAGGTAGAGTGGCAATGTCATGCCTCACCTGTTTGAGGAAGAATGTTGGAAAAGCCATCCCAACAGAGCCATCCCACATCCCTCCTACAGAAGGCCCTTTCCAGGTAATACAAATCGACTTCATACAGTTACCACCCTGTAGAAATTTGAAATATGTATTAGTTTGTGTTGACATGTTTTCCAGCTGGGTGGAGGCTTTCCCCGCTGCCTCCAACACTGCTACCTTTACAGCAAAGAAAATATGTCAGGAGTTTGTCTGTAGATATGGTATCCCAAAGGTCATTGAGAGTGACAGAGGCACTCATTTCACAGGAGAGGTCTTCCAAATCATGTGTAAACTCCTGGGGATTAATAGTAAACTTCATACTCCATATCGTCCCCAGGCGAGCGCCAAAGTTGAGAGAATGAATGGTACTATTAAGAACAAATTGGGTAAAGTTATGGCTGAAACAGGGTTGTTATGGCCAGAGGCACTGCCTATTGTGCTGTATAGCATTAGGACCACTCCCAGGGCTCCGCTCAACTTGTCCCCCTTCGAGATACTGTTTGGTCGGCAGCCACACATCATGATAGACCCACAGGATGATCTCAAATGCAACAATGAGCTAACTGTACAGTATATCCTAAAGCTAAACAAACAGCTAAGGAAGCAACAAAAGGAGCTGAATTTACTGAACCCTGATATGCCTACCGAGAATTGTCATAATCTTAAATCAGGAGACTTTGTTATGATCCGAAATTTTTTACGCTCAGGTTGTTTGATAGACCGTTGGGAAGGACCGTACCAAGTTTTGTTGACCAGCACTACATCGATTAAAGTCGCAGAGAGAGGGACTTGGATACATTCGTCCCACTGCAAGAAAGCCAGTAACCCAGAGTCCCAGTGTGCAGAGAGCGAAAGAGAAGAAGTGTCGCTAGAAGCATTGTTCCGGGAAGACTGAAAAGCAGCCAAGGTCGAGCAACCTGAGCGAACAAAGGTCCAAGAACAGAGCAAATAAAAGTCCCCTGGTAGAGATGATGGAAGGACTCCAAGCAACAGGTTCACAGTTGTACATCTATTTCTTTGTTTTCTTTCTGTTTCCTCTTCCTCATTCAAGGATACTCGGTGGCTGCCACATTCTAGAGCGATCGGAGCGGAGTTCTGACAGTGTAATAATGGACCCAGATATGGGTGAGGTAGAATCCCTAAATCAGCTTGATACTTTGCCCATAACAGGAGAAGGTAAAAGGTATGAGGAAAACGTAGTTCAAGGGCTATGTAATGAGCTATTGTCTGGTGAGTACTGTGTCTGTAGATATTGTCAACCAAAAATGGAAGAAGAATGCATCCAGCGATGTCAGTCGACAAGTAAGGCAACTACAGGCCGACATCCCTTGAGTGATTACCACTCATTAGTGGGTAAGGTCTTAAACCAAACGGAATGCTGGGTGTGTTCACAAGTGCTACATAAAAGGAGTAGTGTAGGCCTAGTCCCATACCCGCTTAATATTTCAGAGATAAGCGTATTAAATAAGGGGAGGCCACTGGATAAGAGATACCTGTATACCAGGTCCCCTAGTCTTAGATTACACCCATACCAAGTGGACAAGTCCCTGGTATGTATGAACTTCTCTAGTTCCAGAACGATTGGTACTTGGGAAGTGACATGGCACAACCAGACAATAGCTTACTCCCAGCGTCCAGATGGAGAGCCTATTGATAAGGAATTATTGTTAAAAATCCGAACCAGTGGGAGACACTATAAATATGTCTACACGGTGAAGAAAAGTAAAATGATGGCCGGCAGAGTATCAGCCGGCTACTGTAATATGACCCTACAGCCAGAGATCTGTGAGGAACAAGTCAGGGAACAGGGGACGGGGATGTTCTTATGGATAATGTGTGACAAGATCATGAAATACTCTGTCCCTTATTTTCTCCCTGACGATGTTTATTATATCTGTGGTAGAAGGGCGTACAAATGGCTCTCCATGAACTACGTTGGAATTTGTTACCTAGGTAGAGTGTTACCTGAAGTGATGGCCCTCACACATGAGGAAATGGTAAACATACACAGAGGTATACCTCCTCCTTACACTCACACCGATTATGATCAAATCCACAAAAGGGATTTGACAATCAAGAAAGAACCCCTAGCTTCTGAAATGATACACGAGTCATTCGGTATCCAACTCCTCATTGCATTAGATATCACCTATACCGCCAGAGGAGTCATAAATTTTAAATATATCCAAGCATTAGCCAGCTTGGTAGATAACATCACTGAGATTTATGATGACACCTTTAGATACACTGGGAAGGAGTTACAAGCGTATAAAAGAGAGCTAGTCCAACATCGGATGGTGTTGAACTATTTGACAGCTATGACAGGAGGATATTGTGTCACCCTCTCTACACAGTTTGGGGTGAAATGTTGTACATATATCACCAACAATACTGAAGACCCAGAAGAAATCATCGATCATCGGATGGATGAGATTCTTGAGCTTAAATGGGAATTTAGAAGGGAACACAATATCAGCCTGGCAGAGATAGGTAACAAAGTTAGCGAATGGACCTCTTGGTTGAATCCAATGCACTGGTTCTCTGGTTTAGGAGAATGGGCGCAAGGGATCATAGCTAGCATAGGAAAACTCCTTCTCTGTATCGGTGGTGCCATCATAGTCTTTGTGCTATTGTTCAAATGTTTAAAGGTGGTGACCCGGGGTAAGGCAAAACGTACGAAAATCATGAGTGTAAGAACGAGAGATGCACAGGAAGACCAGGGTTTGGTATATGACCCTAGAATCGAAACCACCTCCCTTTAAAGAAACCATATTTGTGAACGTGTATATGTTGTAACCACCCCTGTTTTTATTTTTATCCCAAAATTGTACATTATCCTTCGTGACCCTGAGTAGATTGTTCGATAAATGCGGCCCATCGTTTATCCGTGATCCTGGATCGGCCAAGAGCAGATGGTTTACTCCCCTTATATGTTTAATTCATGTATCCCAATTTCTCTGTTAGGATTATGAATTTCTGTATTGCTGTGTAAAATGTTTTGTATTGTAACAGTTTTATATTTACTGTTAAAGGGTGGACTGTGGAAGTCGAGTTACACACATGCCATTTTAGGATAGTATGGCCGCCATTTTGGTTCGCAGAGTTGCGCTAATAAAGTTTCCATACCCGATTCTGTGTGACAAAGTGGACCAGAAGAGTAGCCATACTATCACACATAAATTCATAAAGACATACTGACACTAAGTAAAATATAGTTAAAGGTTTAGAACGCCACACATAGCTTAGTTAGCCCTGCATACATCTGCCTGTATCATGTTTAGTACCGTTCCGTTCCGTTCCTTATGCGCAGTATTCCGGTCTTTGCGAATATTTCACAATACACACGGCCCGATAGTTATGGACATAATCCATATTCCAGAGACAGTTTCTGTTGAAAGTATGTAACAAAGGAATCTAGATGAAACTGGTTCTTACAGTTATTTACAACTGCTGACGACGAAACCATCAAACAAAGGACTCTTAAAGTTCACTCCCCTGCACCTATTCAAACCAGGGGCATCGTCTTACCCCCAATCACAGTGGACCTGACATACGATCTCTGATCAATGGGAATGGCCTTTGACCTCCCCCTTCTGACCCTATAAGATAGGTGACCCAGAGCAGCCACGGTCACTTCGGCACATCTACCTTTCCCTGACCTTCTACCGGGCTATAGTTCAACCCTGAGCGATAGCGAGCTCTGACCGGACTGCGCTTCGCATATTTGATGAGACGGTAACGGTTGCATTCACGGTATTTATTCTTATAGTATTGTTGGCTGATTGTGTCTTGTATCTGTTTTCTTCCCCCCTAGCAGAGCCTGATTATTGTATTCATTGTTAGTCTATTGTATTACCTGTTATACCTGTATTTTCTATTTCTGTAACCCCCTTTTGTCCATTAGGGACTTAAATACAACTTTTTACGGAGTTCCTATCTCCTTACTTCTATACTGTGGTTGTGTCGGTTTATTCGCATTTAGCGATAAAAGGTATATTCGCAAAGTAGAGACAAAGTACTGCGAAGAGGTCTCTTATTAAGGTATTGGTTCCGTGGTGTATAATACACAATAAAGGTACGCTACGCTGGAATAAAGGAATAAAGGGTACGTAGGTTACGGACACAATACGTAATCTGCGCTTTTCACTTATTGTTTCTTTGGTCATATTTAATCGCCATTAACACACCTATCCTCTATCACCTATCCTCTATCACCTATCCCCTATCCTCTATCACCTATCCCCTATCACCTATCCTCTATCACCTATCCTCTATCACCTATCCTCTATCCCCTATCACCTATCCTCTATCACCTATCACCTATCCTCTATCCCCTATCACCTATCCCCTATCACCTATCACCTATCCCCTATCCTCTATCACCTATCCCCTATCCTCTATCACCTATCCCCTATCCGCTATCACCTATCCCCTATCCCTATCACCTATCCTCTATCCCCTATCCTCTATCACCTCTCCCCTATCCTCTATCACCTATCCTCTATCACCTATCCTCTATCCCCTATATTCTATCCCTTATCCTCTATCACCTATCCCCTATCACCTATCCTCTATCACCTATCCCCTATCCTCTATCACCTATCCTCTATCACCTATCCCCTATCCTTTATCACCTATCCCCTATCCCCTATCACCTATCCTCTATCCCCTATCCTCTATCACCTATCCCCTATCACCTATCCTCTATCCTCTATCACCTATCCCCTATCACCTATCCCCTATCACCTATCCTCTATCACCTATCCCCTATCCTCTATCACCTATCCCCTATCACCTATCCTCTATCACCTATCCCCTATCCTCTATCACCTATCCCCTATCCTCTATCACCTATCCCCTATCCTCTATCCCCTATCCTATATCCCCTATCCCCTATCACCTATCCCCTATCCTCTATCACCTATCCTCTATCCCCTATCCTCTATCACCTATCACCTATCACCTATCACCTATCCCCTATCCTCTATCCTCTATCACCTATCCTCTATCCCCTATCCTCTATCACCTATCCCCTATCCTCTATCCCCTATCCTCTATCACCTATCCTCTATCCCCTATCCTCTATCACCTATCCTCTATCCCCTATCCTCTATCACCTATCACCTATCCTCTATCCCCTATCCCCTATCCTCTATCACCTATCCCCTATCCTCTATCACCTATCCCCTATTCTCTATCCCCTATCCCCTATCCTCTATCACCTATCCCCTATCCTCTATCACCTATCCCCTATCCTCTATCACCTATCACCTATCCCCTATCCTCTATCACCTATCCTCTATCACCTATCCCCTATCCTCTATCACCTATCCCCTATCATCTATCCCCTATCCTCTATCCCCTATCCTCTATCACCTATCCCCTATCACCTATCCTCTATCCCCTATCCTCTATCACCTATCCTCTATCACCTATCCCCTATCACCTATCCCCTATCCTCTATCCCGTATCCTCTATCACCTATCCCCTATCACCTATCCCCTATCCTCTATCCCCTATCACCTATCCTCTATCACCTATCCCCTATCCTCTATCACCTATCCTCTATCACCTATCCCCTATCACCTATCCTCTATCCCCTATCCTCTATCACCTATCCTCTATCACCTATCCTCTATCACCTATCCCCTATCCTCTATCCCCTATCCTCTATCACCTATCCCCTATCCTCTATCACAGCGGTGGCCAACCCGCGGCTCCCGAGCCGCATGCGGCTCTCCTCTGCCTCATGTGCGGCTCGGGAGCTATCACCCCTTCAGCGGCTCCCCCCCTTTGATCTGCGGCTCTGCGGCGCCGGGCTTTCACGCTTGACGACGAGCCGCGGGCGCCGTGTGACACGCATGCGCAGTCACAATAGGAACAGTGTGCGCGGCTATTTCCTACTGCGCAGTCCTCTTCATTGTTCTACCGCCACGCCGTGCTCCTGCCGTTTGCTCCCACCAGCCTCCTCCCATCCTCCATCCTTCAGGACTGTGTATGTACGAACTAAAAAATAATATAATGCATGTAGGGGAGGGTGGGGTATGTATATATATATATATATATATATATATATCTGTATGGAATAGAAGAATAGAGGGGCGCTCCATAGTGCATAAAACAATTTTATTTTCTTAAAAAAGCACACAGCAGAAGTTACAAGCCAATAATTGCTCGTACCGAAGTAAGCATCAGTGTGGGCTGGATACCACAAGGTTTAAACAATGTTTTACCAGGCCAGGTTACACCACCATACGTCCGGGGCACCGACAGGATAAGGCAGCCCACGCTGTTTCTTCCCTCACGGGTTACACAGCGTGCTGGGGATCCTTCGCGGGAACAGACGGCAGGAGGACACCTGGACCAAACAGGCAGCGAGCGTCACCGTAGCCACGCCCTAACGCGTTTCGTGGAACACTTCGTCAGAGGGCGTGGCTTACGGACGCTCGCTGACAGCACATATGACGGAACGCAACCAATCACTGTGCGTTACGTCTAGACAGGCATGTATTTCAGCCTATCAATACGGGACTTCCCGCAGAAACCTGTCCGGCACTTGTCTGCTCAGTAACATACAGCGTCATAATGACGGACAGGTCCCTCGGCCAATCCATTGGTGTACAACACGAGCCGGGCGATCCTTCCAAACAAATGCTTAATTACATAGCTTGTCATTTCTACAGCATACAATATTATAGCAGCTAACAGAGATTATATAGCAGCAGTTGCTAACACAAAAAAAAAAAAAAAAAAAGGGGACATTATAATGTTGGGGAGAAACCAATACCCACAGTTCATATACATGCCATAAAAAACATTTTTTTTTTTTTTTTTTTTTTTTTTTTTTTTAAAAATACACTTTTTTCTTAAAAGATCATTTCCTTTAAAAAAACACATAATATTCAAAAAGGATATCTTTAGAATACACAGATTTTAAACGTAATTGCATTTCATAATATCAATACACGCAAAATGTGTGTATTTAGTATACCTAATATATTCAGTATACAAAAAAAAATTTCATAAAAATATCACATTAAAAACTTCATAAAAAATACATTATAAAGAAACATAAAAAATACAAAAAAGAAGAAGAATAATACAGTCATAATCATCGCAGGAAAGGTGTAATTTCGTAACCCTCGTTTAAACCTTCCGGGGCCAGGGTGTTTAGGTTCAATATCCAAAAAGATTCCCTTTTGATTAAATCTTGATCCCTGTCTCCTCCCCTTTTATTGGGATACACAATTTCAATGCCTTTACACCTTAAACTCGATGGGTCCCCATTATGAAACTGTTTAAAATGCCTGGGCACGCTATGATTTAATACTCCATTTTTTATATTGCGGATGTGTTCTAGCATCCTAATTTTCAGCAGACGCTTAGTTTTGCCTACATATGCTTTTCCACACCCACAAGTTAGAAGGTAGACCACAAATGCTGTGTTACAATTAATAAACTGTTTCACATGCATATTATCTCTAATCTTGTCACCTTTATCGATATGTGGACATACCTTACATCGTCCACATGGGAAACATCCCTTGATATCCAGCATATTTTTAGGGGTTTCACTAGAAGCAACGTTAGTTAGTTGGCTTTTAGCCACCATTGATTTCACTGTGTTCGCTCTTTTAAAAATTATTTTAGGCTTATCCTCTATATGTTCCCTTAGGACCGGATCTAATTTTAGAATATGCCAGTTTCTCTCCATAATATTTTTGATCTCCTTTTGTCTGTCATTATATTTGGTAACAAACAAACAATTTAGTTTATCAGTGTCTTCCAGGGGTTTCTTATTTTTATATAGTAAAGTCTCTTCCCTGTTTGTTGATTTTGCTCTCAGACAAGCTGATTGTACCAGACTAGTGGGATACCCACGTTCTCGGAATCTGTTTATATACACTTCTGCTTGTCTGTCATACACTTCCATATTCGTACAATTTCGTCTTAGACGTAAAAATTGTGAATAGGGTATGTTATTTTTCCAGGAGTCAAGGTGGCAGCTGGAGTATTCTAAATAACTATTACTGTCCACTTCTTTAAAAAAAGTGGACGTTTCTATAGCAGTAATATTGGGAAAATTCTCAACACTTAACAGGAGATCTAAAAATTCAATCTTTGTAGAGTCTATTTTTGACGTGAACTTGAGGTTGTATGGATTTGTATTTAACTCTTCCATAAAACCCCCAAATTCATCCTCTTCTCCTCCCCAAATAATCAATATATCATCGATATATCGTTTATATATTTTTATATTAGCATTTTTCGATATAAGGGGGGTGGAGGTTTCCCAGTCACCCATGTAGAGGTTTGCCAGGCTTGGGGCACATATCGTCCCCATCGCCGTACCCCAAACCTGGACAAACCACTCATCTAGGAATTCAAAGTAATTATGACTCAACACAAAGGACAGGCAGTCACAGATAAAATCACATTTTTCTTTTGAAACATCGACATCTCCCTCAAGAACTTTCCTTATCACCTCAATACCCTTACTATGAGGAATTGAGGTGTATAATGAAGCGACATCGATGGTCACTAATTTATATCCTGCTTGCCATACTATTTCATTTAACATTTGTAATACATGTGTTGAGTCTCTTACATATGACGCTAATAACGGGACATACCTTTTTAAAAAAACATCAATATATTCCGATATTCTTGAGGTCAGAGACCCTATCCCGGCCACTATCGGCCTGCCTGGAGGTGCTAGTGCATTTTTATGCACCTTCGGCAGGTGATAGAAAGTGGCATAGTAAGGAGAAGTATTGAACAAATATTTGTACTCATCCCCCACAATTACATGACATTCTAAACCTCTCTTGAGAAGAATCTGCAGTTCATCTACATACATTTTTGTGGGATTGCTCCCCAACCTTTTATATGAGATCTCATCATTTAATAATTTGTAAGCCTCAGCCACATAATATTCACGATCCATCAAGACTATACCCCCCCCTTTATCAGCACATTTTATAACTATGCTGGTGTCAGCTGCTAGATTTTTTAGTGCCTCTGACTCAGCTCTGTTCAGATTTTTTTATATTTCTGATCATATTTTGTGTTCTGATTCACGGGGTTTTTTTCATACATTTTCTCAAAATCTCTCTTGACCAAATCAGAGAACATGTCAATATGCGCTCCTTTTGATTCTACAGGATAAAATGTAGACCTTGGGCGTAGTCCAGAAGTATTCTGGGCTTTCTCTTGATTTTGACCGCTATTTTCCCAATTTTTTATAGGGGCATCGGATTTTCTTAAAAAATGTCTCTTTATGGTAAGCTTCCTTATAAAAAGATTTAGATCAATGTAAAGATCGAATTTAGTGGGTTGCCTTGATGGCGCAACATATAGAGGATAAGCCTAAAATAATTTTTAAAAGAGCGAACACAGTGAAATCAATGGTGGCTAAAAGCCAACTAACTAACGTTGCTTCTAGTGAAACCCCTAAAAATATGCTGGATATCAAGGGATGTTTCCCATGTGGACGATGTAAGGTATGTCCACATATCGATAAAGGTGACAAGATTAGAGATAATATGCATGTGAAACAGTTTATTAATTGTAACACAGCATTTGTGGTCTACCTTCTAACTTGTGGGTGTGGAAAAGCATATGTAGGCAAAACTAAGCGTCTGCTGAAAATTAGGATGCTAGAACACATCCGCAATATAAAAAATGGAGTATTAAATCATAGCGTGCCCAGGCATTTTAAACAGTTTCATAATGGGGACCCATCGAGTTTAAGGTGTAAAGGCATTGAAATTGTGTATCCCAATAAAAGGGGAGGAGACAGGGATCAAGATTTAATCAAAAGGGAATCTTTTTGGATATTGAACCTAAACACCCTGGCCCCGGAAGGTTTAAACGAGGGTTACGAAATTACACCTTTCCTGCGATGATTATGACTGTATTATTCTTCTTCTTTTTTGTATTTTTTATGTTTCTTTATAATGTATTTTTTATGAAGTTTTTAATGTGATATTTTTATGAAATTTTTTTTGTATACTGAATATATTAGGTATACTAAATACACACATTTTGCGTGTATTGATATTATGAAATGCAATTACGTTTAAAATCTGTGTATTCTAAAGATATCCTTTTTGAATATTATGTGTTTTTTTAAAGGAAATGATCTTTTAAGAAAAAAGTGTATTTTTAAAAAAAAAAAAAAAAAAAAAAAAAAAAAATGTTTTTTATGGCATGTATATGAACTGTGGGTATTGGTTTCTCCCCAACATTATAATGTCCCCTTTTTTTTTTTGTGTTAGCAACTGCTGCTATATAATCTCTGTTAGCTGCTATAATATTGTATGCTGTAGAAATGACAAGCTATGTAATTAAGCATTTGTTTGGAAGGATCGCCCGGCTCGTGTTGTACACCAATGGATTGGCCGAGGGACCTGTCCGTCATTATGACGCTGTATGTTACTGAGCAGACAAGTGCCGGACAGGTTTCTGCGGGAAGTCCCGTATTGATAGGCTGAAATACATGCCTGTCTAGACGTAACGCACAGTGATTGGTTGCGTTCCGTCATATGTGCTGTCAGCGAGCGTCCGTAAGCCACGCCCTCTGACGAAGTGTTCCACGAAACGCGTTAGGGCGTGGCTACGGTGACGCTCGCTGCCTGTTTGGTCCAGGTGTCCTCCTGCCGTCTGTTCCCGCGAAGGATCCCCAGCACGCTGTGTAACCCGTGAGGGAAGAAACAGCGTGGGCTGCCTTATCCTGTCGGTGCCCCGGACGTATGGTGGTGTAACCTGGCCTGGTAAAACATTGTTTAAACCTTGTGGTATCCAGCCCACACTGATGCTTACTTCGGTACGAGCAATTATTGGCTTGTAACTTCTGCTGTGTGCTTTTTTAAGAAAATAAAATTGTTTTATGCACTATGGAGCGCCCCTCTATTCTTCTATTCCATACAGACATCTCTTATTCCTGAGAATCCCAGGGATCATCTTTTGGAGGGAGCTGCAGTCCGAATATACTGGGACTTTTAGTGAGATTACTGCCTATTATTAGGCTTTTATTGCTGGACTGAGTACTTTTCTAATAGCGCTGTGTATCCTATCATTTGTATATATATATATATATATATATATATATACGGGCTAGCCTGTGATACCCTGTTATTATACAGGGGGAGAGCAGTCTGCGGTGTCCTGTTATCATACAGGAGGAGCAGCCTGTGTGTGCTTTTTTAAACAGCAGGAGCAGCATGTGGTGTCCTGTTAGTATACAAGGGGAGCAGCCAGCGGTGTCTTTTTATTATACAGGGGGAGAAGCCTGTGGTGTCCTGTTATTTATTATACATGGGGGCAGCCTGCGGTGTCTTTTTATCATACAGGGGGAGCAGTCTGTGGTGTCCTGTTATCATACAGGAGGAGCAGCCTGTGTGTGCTTTTTTAAACAGCAGGAGCAGCATGTGGTGTCCTGTTAGTATACAAGGGGAGCAGCCAGCGGTGTCTTTTTATTATACAGGGGGAGAAGCCTGTGGTGTCCTGTTATTTATTATACATGGGGGCAGCCTGCGGTGTCTTTTTATCATACAGGGGGAGCAGCCTGCGGTGTCCTGTTATCATACAGGGGGAGCAGCCTGTGTGTCCTTTTTTAAACAGCAGGAGCAGAATGTGGTGTCCTGTTAGTATACAAGGGGAGCAGCCAGCGGTGTCTTTTTATTATACAGGGGGAGAAGCCTGTGGTGTCCTGTTATCATACATGGTGGCAGCCTGCAGTGTCCTGTTATCATACCGGGGGAGCAGCCTGTGTGTCCTTTTTTAAACAGCAGGAGCAGCATGTGGTGTCCTGTTAGTATACAAGGGGAGCAGCCAGCGGTGTCTTTTTATTATACAGGGGGAGAAGCCTGTGGTGTCCTGTTATCATACATGGTGGCAGCCTGCAGTGTCCTGTTATCATACCGGGGGAGCAGCCTGTGTGTCTTTTTTTAAACAGCAGGAGCAGCATGTGGTGTCCTGTTAGTATACAAGGGGAGCAGCCAGCGGTGTCTTTTTATTATACAGGGGGAGAAGCCTGTGGTGTCCTGTTATTATACATGGGGGCAACCTGCGGTGTCTTTTTATCATACAGGGGGAGCAGCCTGTGGTGTCCTGTTATCATACAGGGGGAGCAGCCTGTGTGTCCTTTTTTAAACAGCAGGAGCAGAATGTGGTGTCCTGTTAGTATACAAGGGGAGCAGCCAGCTGTGTCTTTTTATTATACAGGGGGAGAAGCCTGTGGTGTCCTGTTATCACAGCCACCTATGCCCAGCTGCTGACCACAGCCAACTTCACTCAGCAGCTGACCACAGCCACCTTCGCCCAGCTGTTGAACACAGCCACCTACGCCCAGCTCCTGAACACAGCCACCTACGCCCAGCCGCTACTGCTGACCACAGCCTCCTGTGAATTGCACCTGAACCCAGCCTAAGGTATGCAATTCTTAACCTGCTGCCTTTCTTTCTCCCACTGTATATCACTGCTGTCCTTCTACTTATCCCTGCTGTCACTATCTCTCTCCCACAGTGTCTTCTGCACCACCACTACCAGTCACAGACTCCTCTTCCCAGCTGCTGACCACAGCCACCTTCGCCCAGCAGCTGACCACAGCCACCTTCGCCCAGCTGTTGAACACAGCCACCTACGCCCAGCTCCTGAACACAGCCACCTGCGCCCAGCCGCTACTGCTGACCACAGCCTCCTGTGAATTGCACCTGAACCCAGCCTAAGGTATGCAATTCTTAACCTGCTGCCTTTCTTTCTCCCACTGTATATCACTGCTGTCCTTCTACTTATCCCTGCTGTCACTATCTCTCTCCCACAGTGTCTTCTGCACCACCACTACCAGTCACAGACTCCTCTTCCCAGCTGCTGACCACAGCCACCTTCGCCCAGCAGCTGACCACAGCCACCTACGCCCAGCTCCTGAACACAGCCACCTACGCCCAGCCGCTACTGCTGACCACAGCCTCCTGTGAATTGCACCTGAACCCAGCCTAAGGTATGCCATTCTTAACCTGCTGCCTTTCTTTCTCCCACTGTATATCACTGCTGTCCTTCTACTTATCCCTGCTGTCACTATCTCTCTCCCACAGTGTCTTCTGCACCACCACTACCAGTCACAGACTCCTCTTCCCAGCTGCTGACCACAGCCACCTTCGCCCAGCAGCTGACCACAGCCACCTTCGCCCAGCTGTTAAACACAGCCACCTACGCCCAGCTCCTGAACACAGCCACCTACGCCCAGCCGCTACTGCTGACCACAGCCTCCTGTGAATTGCACCTGAACCCAGCCTAAGGTATGCCATTCTTAGCCTGCTGCCTTTCTTTCTCCCACTGTATATCACTGCTGTCCTTCTACTTATCCCTGCTGTCACTATCTCTCTCCCACAGTGTCTTCTGCACCACCACTACCAGTCACAGACTCCTCCTCCCAGCTGCTGACCACAGCCACCTTCGCCCAGCAGCTGACCACAGCCACCTACGCCCAGCTGCTACTGCTGAGAATTGCACCTGAACCCAGCCTAAGGTATGCAAATCTTAACCTGCTGCCTTTCTATTCTTATTTTCTCTCTCTCTCTCTCTGAATTTTGGCTAATTCCGTGGAAATTTTGGCTATTCTGTGTGGTACAATGTGAATTCATCCCTGGTATCATAATGTGAATTTTTTCTCATACCGTGTGGCATAGTGTGAAATTTGTCTCATATCGTGTGGCATAGTATGAATTTTGTCACATACTATTTGGCGTAATGTGAACAATTTTGGCTAATTCTGTGGTGATTAATTTGAATTTTGGCTCATGCTATGTGTAGCATGATGTGAATTTTGTCTCATTCAATGTGGTATGCGGAGAATTTTGGCTCAATCCATGTGGCATAATGTGTAAGGGGCACTAATTTTTTGAAAAATATTTTTATTAAACACTTTCATGTACATTATGAAATGTTTTGTTGTAACAATTGAATAACAATTCAATAAAAAGAAATTTGACATCACAATTTTGACATTGACCGTTAATTTCACATTATTCAGTTTTCCTTTTTCCGTCACAATCGGGGTGTATGAATAGTTATTTCTGTTCAGATTTTACACTTAGACATAGCATAACAGTCAGAGTTTTTCTTTTTTTCCTCCTTCCTACATAGTGATGTTTTGGTAATTCTTTAATATTAACAATATTATGAATTAATTATAAGTACAAGATGTTGAAATAAAAATAACATAAGAAAAATTAAAAATAAAAATTCAAAAATCGGATATTGTGACCCTACCAGCAGACTTTCAAAGGAGGATTCAAAACACCTTGCAATGCACGGAGTGGTATGAGACGAGGAGGCTGCTGGGAGATCCACCAATAGCAGTTGAGTAGGGGCGGGAATCTCGGGTATAAACCTTGTACAAAATAAAAAGGGTCTTGCTATTGTTGTCCGATGATGAGGGATTTAGGTGGAGGGAACCTTCACACACAGAAACATACAAAGAAATAACTACCAAAAATTCTCAAGAGACGTTTCATGGTTACTCATATATTGCCTTTTATTGGAGAGATGTGCAGAGGACATTCTTGAATTCTCGAATTTTCAGATTTTGGATATTGTTAAATAACAAAGCAATGTAATTGTTTGAAATTTACTTGTAATACTGTATGACTAATTTGTAATTACTGCAATGTCTAGATATGTAAATGTTGCAATGCATTACGCAATAAAAAGAATTTAAAAAAAAAAAAAAAAAATTCAAAAATCGGAAGAAGTCCGGATGCGGACCTGTAAAATCAAAAAGGTGTGCTCCTCTCTCTCTCGCCTCCCCCCCCCCCCCCGCCCTCGCCGACCCCGGAAAGGGAAAATAGTGTGAGTAGTGGATAAAATAAAAATTAAATAAAGAAGAAAAAATGTCAAAGTGGGGGAGCTATGTCACAGTCACAGGGTGATCCTCGGCTATTGTACGTAACAGGTACCAGGATGTGTCCTTTAGACTCTTGTGAATTTGTTGCCTCACTTCTAGGGATAGTGTTGCTATGTAGCTTTCCCACATTGAGAAGAATTTTTTGACCTTGGATTCTTTATTTAAAGTGGTCTCGACCCAATCCATTCTAAAAAGATGGAAAAGTTTATGTTTAAATAAGGGGAAGGTTGGGGAGGACGTTGAAGTCCATTCCTGTAGTATGGTTTTCCTTGCGGCTGCACTAATGGCCAGCAATAGGTCTCTGCAGCCTTTTGTTACTCTTAGGTCTGAGGGGATTACGCCTAACACTGCCCAGTCGTCTACGAATGGGACGTAGTTTACTAGGTGTGTTTCTGCATATCTTTTTACTTGGAGCCAAAAGCTTCTGACCATTGGGCATGACCAGAAGCAGTGGTAAAGGTCTGCCTCAAGTTCCCCACATCTATAGCAAGCGCTCAAATTTGTTCTGCCCATTAAGTGGCTCCGGTGGGGTGACAGGTAGGCTCTGTGATATATGTTAAGGAACATCTCGACATACGAAGCTGAGGGTAATGTTTTGCAGGATTTTAGGAGGAATTTCATTAGGTCATCTGTGTCGTATTGTGGGAATTTTTGTGTCCATTGGGCTATGCCTTGTTTGCTGGTTGTATAGTCTAGAATGATTTGGAAGTGTTGATAATAACAGGATATGGCTTTTTTCTCTAGGGGTGGTTGTAGTAGGAGTGTATCTATGGTGTTGTTCCAGTCTTTGTCTGAGAAGTTACGAACTACCGTGGAAGTATAATGTTGGGCTTGTAGGAAGGCCAGAGGGTGTCCCGTTAGGCATGGGAATTTTTCTGTCGCCTCTGAAAAGGTTAAAGGTCTACGCGCTGTTCTGTCGATCAATGATCCAATGCCTGTGACTCCCCCCACCCTCCATATATTGAATGGGTATGTGGCTGCCCCTTCCTGGAAATCTGTATTATTTATGAATGGAAGATGTATTGATTTGTGGGAATTTAGGCCTGCTTGGCTTCTGATCCAGTGCCATGTTTTTTTTGTACTCCATATCAGGGGGTTTTCTTGTGACTGTTTGGGGACCTCCTGGTCATGGAGGTGTAGGAATGACAGCAGGCATTTTCCCGGTACCATCTCTCTTTCCAGGGAAGTGCACGTATAATGTTCTGTCCCTGCTAACCAGTCTGAAAGGTAGCGGAACATTGTGGCTTTATTGTATTGCCTAATATCCGGTAGGCCCAAGCCACCATTCCATTTGGGCTGTTGTAGCTTTATTAGGCCTATTTTGGGTCTGCCACTGTTCCATATAAACTCTCTGACGTTTTTATTGAAGATTTTAATGTCTTTTGGGGAGATATACAAGGGCAATCCCTGCAGGAGGTACATTATTCGTGGGAAAGTTACCATTTTGATTAGGTTTATTCTCCCGATGTAGGAGATGGGTAGGTTTTTCCAGTTTTTTAGCTCTTCGTAGATCTGTTGGAATATGGGGGCGTAGTTTAATTTATAGAGTTGTCCTAGATGTCTGGGGATTTGTGTGCCTAAATAAGTAAATGAATTAGTGGCCCAAGCAAATGGTACACTTTTAGTGAAGTCAGTGGGTAGAGGGTGCGATGCCAGGGAAAGTGCCTTGGATTTTTGCATGTTGATTGCGAAGCCCGATATTTCTTTGAAGTGATTGAATAGATGTATAATGTGATGGAGAGACTCCGTCGGGTTGGAAATATATAGTAGGATGTCATCCGCAAATGCGGTGAGCTTCACAACCCTGGATCCGATTGCTATGCCCTTGAAGATGGTGTCGGCTTCTAGGAGGCGTAGAAATGGGTCCAGAGCTAAATTGAATAACAGGGGCGATAAAGGGCAACCCTGGCGGGTGCCCCTCTGCATCTCTATTGGGTCGCCAAGGGTACCGTTTACCATGATTCTAGTTGTGGGGGATTTATATAGATACTTAATAAAGTCTATCAGTGTTGTGTTGAAGCCTCTGTGTTCTAAAGTTTGGAAAAGGTGGGGCCATAGCACTGTGTCAAAAGCTTTTATGGTGTCGAGGCTTAGTAGAATATTGGTATGAGTGTTGGTTAGGGAAGATGATGCTACCGCTGCTATGGCTGTTCTTATGCCTTTCACTGAGTGTCTTCCACGGATAAATCCTAGTTGTGTTGGCGTGAGAAGATCGGGGAGTACCGTTTGCATCCTATCCGCTATGATTTTGGCTAGTAATTTTATGTCTGTGTTTATTAGACTAATGGGCCTGTAGGACTCTACTAATTGAGGATCTTTTTGTGGTTTGGGTAACAATATGGTGGTCGTGTTTGTTAGATGTGGGAAAGGGGTATGGTGTGTGAGGAGGTTGTTAAACAGGTCCGTGAGTGCCGGGGCTAGTTGGTGTTGAAGGAGTTTAAAGTATTCATTTGATAGGCCGTCTGGGCCAGGGGATTTTCCCAGATGAGAAGAAGTGATTGCCTTTAAAACCTCCTCTAGGTGTATAGGTTCTGTTAGTATGTCGCTTTGTGATGGGGTTAGCTTTGGGAGGTGTAATTGGTGAAATAAATCTGCTTGGTTTGCTGTGTCTGTTGTGTGGTCTCTATACAATGTTATGAAGTATCTTTCAAATTCTGCGAGTATGTCAGGGGTGTTGGTAGATAGTTGTCCGGACTGTGGGTTGCGTATTGCCGTGACATATGTGCGTTTATGTTTAGGTCTGGACATGTTGGCCAGCAGTTTGCCTGTTTTATTACCCCACCTAAAGAATTTTTGTTTTGTGTAGAGTACGTCTTTTTTGGCCTGTTCCAGTAGGTGGGTGTCTAGGAGCTGTTTTGTTTCTTGGTATTTAAGTAATAAGGATAAGGGGCACTAATTTTAAACAGAATGTAAAACAGATTTCATGTTTGCAGAAAAATCGTCGACATGTAAAAACTCTCTCTCTCTCTTTGTAATGTATACGGTCACCATTTCTGACCTACAGCCTATTTTTTATTAATTGCATTTTGAAATTGTTATCATAGTATGCATTTTGCTCTGTGAAAATGAACTATGTGACAGTGAAGCTTAGCAATGTTGACTATAAACAAATTAAGAAAAGCTAGTGATGTCAATGGTGTAGCCATGCTTGTTGTCGCTGTGTAGCCCAAGGCATAAAGGACATTTACCCAGGTTACTGTAAGGGCCTGCCATTGCGGCACAGTGCCCTTACTGGCATTTGGCCCTTATACCCCACCAGGTTACCTGCCTCTCAAACCTGATGTACAGCTTTATACATGCTAAGATTCTTTGGTAGGCTGCTGTGCTTTTATGTGGATTGTTTTTTGTGTGCAATAGTGAACTTGTGCCATATACATGATAGATTGATAATAGTCTGCAGACCTAATTTAAACATTTTTGATAGCGTATGAATGTATTTTATTTTCTATGAAATTGCAGAATATTCCAAGCATCTTTAAACATGGAAAAGAAAACCCAAAATAAACGTAAATACGAGGATGAACACAGAACATTCTTAACGGAATGGGAAAACTTGTATTTTTTCATAGATCACAAAGGCAAACCCCTCTGTCTGATATGCCAGACTGCACTAACACACTTCAAGTGTTCAAATCTTCAACGTCATTTTAGCACACATCATGCTAAAATGGACGAGGAATTCCCTATAGGTACTGAACTACGATCTCACAAGGTAAAAACTTTGAAGGGTCAAATTGCAAAACAAACACAAGTGTTCCAGAAATTTTCCAAACATTCTGAGACAGTTACACATGCCTCTTATAAAGTTGCTTGGAATATTGCCCGTGCAAAAAAACCTTATAATGAAGGTGAATTTGTTAAAAAATGTCTCACAGATGTAGTGTCCATCCTGTGCCCAGAAAATATAGCTCTGAAAAAAATGGTTTCAGACCTACAACTCTCACGACATACAGTTGAGCATAGAATATCAGACATAAATGTTTCTGTTGAATCTCAATTAACTTCTGATCTTCAAAAATGTGAATACCTCAGCATTGCACTAGACGAGTCTTGTGATGTCCAGGACAAATCTCAATTGGCAATATTTGTACGGACTGTTTCAAAGGATTGTGTAATCAAGGAAGAACTCCTTGATATAATGCCTTTAAAAGACCGAACCCGGGGCATTGATGTGAAAGAAACACTGATGGATGTTATGGCAAAATCAAAGTTGCCTATATCAAAGCTTACAGCAATGGCAACTGATGGGGCACCATCCATGGTTGGATCTGTGAATGGCCTTGTGGGACTGTGCCGGGCTGACAAACAGTTCCGTGACTTCTGGACGTTTCACTGCATCATCCATCGGGAGCAACTGGTATCTAAAAAGTTACATTTGGATCACGTAATGGATCCTGTCCTAAAAATAGTCAATTTTATTCGCACACATGCTCTCAATCACAGACAATTTAGGAATCTCATTGCTGAGCTTGACCAAGGTCTTCCAGGCGACCTGCCACTTTACTGTACCGTAAGGTGGCTTTCAAAAGGTAAAGTCTTATCTCGTTTTTTGGAACTTTTGAACCCTGTGAAGATTTTTATGGAAGCAAAAGGAAAGGAATACCCTGAGCTGTCAGATCCACAATGGGTTTTAGACCTGGCATTTCTTGTGGACATGCTGCGGCATCTCGACAGACTCAACCTGGATCTTCAAGGGAAATTCAAGATACTGCCTGACATGGTGCAAAGTATATTTTCTTTTATCAGCACACTCAATTTGTTCAATACTCAACTTCAAAAGGGAGATCTAACACATTTTCCTTTACTGTTAAAGGAAAGTGAACAAGTACCTGATATCTTAAAAAGTAGCACAGCACGGTATGCAATATTGACTGAAGAACTTAAAGACAGCTTTCTGGAAAGATTCCATGATCTACAGCTGAAAAAAACTCAGATTAGATTCCTAGTTGACCCTTTCAATACGGATGCCAACACTTTGAAAGCCCCTTTAGTCACAGATGAAGCAAGTACACAGATTGAGATGCTTGAATTTTATGAGGATGACCGACTTAAATCTGTCCTGAAAGATGGAACAATTGAGTTCTGGAGAACTGTACCAATGGAGAAATACCCCAATGTCAAATGTGCAGCACTCAGACTTTTATCAATGTTTGGTTCTACTTACCTTTGTGAGTCTTTTTTTTCTACACTAAAACAAGTTAAATCAAAGCATAGATCTGTTCTAACAGATACACATGTAAGAGAATTACTGCGAGTAGCGACAACCGCATATGACCCAGAATTTAAAAAAATGATTGATAACAAGGACTGTCAGAAGTCTCACTAAGAAAAAGGACAGCAGGGGACGTGGCATGACCGAGCTTCTGTGGACGCAGGGTAAGTGAACTTCACCGAAAATTTGAAAAATTATCCTGCCTGGGAGACCATAGGCACCCCACACCTACTCACCGGTGCTCCTAAAGCTCCCCTGCACTTTACAAGTTGTTCACTTGGTAACTGCCTGGTGTACCCTCGTTGTCTTTTAGTACTGGCATCCTGTGTGTGTGCTATCATTTATTTTAGCTACTCTGATCCTTATGCACAATAGGCATCTATGCCTTTCTATGTTTGGTGCTCGTAGCCCTGATTACTGCCTGGTCTTTGTTTAAAATGTTATTGGGACTTTTTTGCTCTTTATATAAATCTGGTGGTTGATAGGGGGCGTGGCTTGGCCGGGCATGTGAGTAGACGCTGACTCCGTGAGCTCCCTAATAATCCTCTTAAAAATCCTTATTCCTGCACCCTATACACGCCTGGGTTGCCCCAAACCAAGCACAGAGCCCCACCGCTGCATAGAGACTTCGTTTTTGCCAGCTTGAAGGCTCCAAAAGAACTCCTGCACCTGATCTCAGTGCAGCCTCGGACACTCACCGCGAGGCACGACCCGCCATCTTGCATCCTGACACACTC
Organism: Crinia signifera; assembly: GCF_055691185.1. NCBI lineage: Eukaryota > Metazoa > Chordata > Amphibia > Anura > Myobatrachidae > Crinia > Crinia signifera. Next base: position 33,744 of record NW_028142654.1, read on the forward strand.
AGTGCCTGCGACGGGACCCTCTTCCCCTCCCGACGTCCACAAACAACAGCGGCAGGGTGAGACTCGCCCCATCTCCCCGCCTGACTGCTCTGCACAGAACCCGGAGAGCGGGTGTGACGTGCGTCCGCAGCTCCGTCCCCCCGCTCGGCGTACACAGCCTGGAGCGGCCGGCTGGACGTGGGAGCTAGCCGCCCTCCATTTCAACACCCCGCGGGAGGTGGCGGCTCCCTAAGGAGAATCGGCGGAGAGACAGGTGAGCCTGCCAGTGCCACTGGACAGCTTAGAGACGATACGGGAGGAAGCGGGGTAGGACACAGAGGCGGCATCCTCCCCCTATCCCTCACCCCAGATCCCTTCCTCTGGCTGAAACATACCCAATGCCCTACCCTAACCTCCAGAACCAACACCTCTCCTAAACCTCTGCCTTGGACACTTTTATCTGTCTGGGAGCCCTGTATACACTCCAGGTCCTAAGCCCTATACACCTGAGACTGGGCCTGATACTCCTGGCTTTTTTTTTCACCCTCCCCATTATTTCTCTTTTTTCAAGAGGAGCCATTTTGGAGGCACGGGGTACTCCCAATTGTCTACACAGCTTGCTCCCCCTGCTGGTCTTCTAAGAAATTACATTCCACGCTCCAGACATCCCAGCAGCAATGGGGAAATCTACTGCTGCAACAGCTGCGGCTAAACTGGAAAAATATGCCCGCCCTTCCCAAGCCTCATCCTCAGCTCAGCCCCCCCAGACCCCTAACCCCCCTCCACCTTCACAGGCAGAAGATGAACCACCGCCTCCTGAGGATCCTGCCCAATCCACGCAACAGATACTGGCCATATCGGCGTCTGAACAGAGAGTCACCGATAAGATTGGCCAGGTGCAGTCAGACATTTCCCTCATTCGTCATGATATGCAAAAAATAAGAGAGAGAGTGGGAGAAGCGGAACATCACATATCTGACCTGGAAGATACAACCAACCCCCTTAAGACTGCGGTCGCTGACTTAACCACACAGATGTCAGCTGTCAAGTCTAAGCTCTCGGATATGGAGGGGCGGCTGCGTCGCAACAATGTACGCTTTGTGGGCCTCCCCGAGAGAGCGGAGGGTTCTGCCCCTGAGAAGTTCCTCGAGAGGTGGCTCCGGGACCTGTTTCCAGATGGAGACTTTAGTCAACACTTCGCGGTTGAAAGGGCCCATCGTCTTCCTGCTAGGGCCCCACCTCCGGGTGCACCCCCACGTACATTCATCGCCCGCTTCTTGCACTACAGGGACAGAGATGCCGTCCTCCGTCTTGCCCGTGTACAGGGTCCCCTAAAGTTTGACAACCAAGTTGTGGCAGCGTATCCAGATTTCGCCGCGGACATCCAGAAGACAAGAGCCCAGTTTCTTCAGGTCAAGAGAAAACTCCGAGACCGACAGATCCAATACTCCATGCTCTTCCCGGCGCGTCTGCGGGTAGTATTGGATGGAGACTCTCACTTCTTTAACACTCCACAAGAGGCTGAACACTGGCTTGATCGTAGGCCATAACGCTCTGACTGACCTTCCACATGTGAGCATAAATGTTCTGTTTTCTCTAAGAGGTGGACTTCTGTCATATCAATGCTTAATTGTGTTTTATGCAAGCAACTCAGGCTATCTAATCTTTTTTTTTTTTTCTAAATCTAATCCTCATACAGGAAATGTGTTCCCAAATGGAGCTTAATGCTAGGAAATAGTTAACAGATAGGTGACCGCTGGTCTCTATACCCCGAGGTTTTTTTTTCTTCTCTCGTCTTCTCTCTTTTTATAGTTATCTGTTAGTTAGGTTATCTGTTTAGGTTACTAGGGATCCAAAGTATATCTAATGTTCGATAGGTATACCGGGTGGGCTGGGATGTTAGGGTTGTTTTTTCTCCCTGTACTCTTTCTCCTTCCCTTTTTCTTTTCCCCATTATTTATTTTAAAATGTAAAATGGCAATCTATACAATTCTACTAAGATGTGCTTGCAAAAATGAATATATGTGCAGGTATAGACGTCGGGTGTTGACGATTCTCACAAAAGATACACTAGCATTAACGACATTTAAAGCAAAGGGACTTAGACTATGGGTGTATTCCCTCTTCCATATCCTTATGGCCCGAAAAAACTCATCTTCTTTTCTAGCTAACATCTATGTCTTTCTTCATCCTTTTATTACATCTGCTCTACACTACAAATGTCTCAGTCTCAACCTTTAGCGGGGCTCCGCATACTCGGCTGGAACGTCCGTGGACTTAATGACCGCATCAAGCGTTCCCTGGTCCTCTCAGAGATTAAAAAACACGGGGCAGACATAGTGTGCCTATCGGAAACCCACTTGGTAGGAACTAGATCCATGTCCCTTAAAAAACCCTGGGTGGGCCACATGTTCCACTCCACTTTTTCGCCCAATGCTAGAGGCGTATCTATTTTGGTCAAGAAAACCATTAATTTTCACCTCACTCACCACCAAATAGACCAATATGGTAGATATATTTTCCTTAGGGCACACATAAACCATACCCTTATGAACATACTTGCTGTATATATCCCCCCCCCTATAGTAATGAGGTGCTCAGGAAGGCGGTAACGTTTTTGGCCTCTTTCCCATCAGCTCCAATTGTCTGTATAGGGGACTTCAATAATATTTTAGATAAACACTTGGACAAACTATCAGGCTCGGAGCGCCCTGCACTCCCCTCTGCCCCTTCCCCTACCCCGTTTGCAAAACTCAATCTGGTCGATGCTTGGAGATATAGACACCCAAAGCAAACACAATTCTCCTGCTACTCAGCGGGACATCAGGCATTCTCCAGAATAGACCTGGCACTTGTCTCTCCAGACCTTATACATAAAACGATGGCAATTGAATACCTACAAAGAGGGATATCAGACCACTCTCCTATAGTGATTACTCTTGATCTTATGCCACCAAAGGGTGCTGCTACTTGGAGACTGAATCCCTTCTGGCTTACCCTCATGGTGGATGATGAGAGATTGGTTGGGGAGTGGAGAGATTTCCAGGAGAATAATGTCTCCTGTACAGACTCTGGTATACGACACGTTTAAAGCCGTTATGCGGGGATCCCTTATAAAAAATATAGCAGCCATTAAAAAAGCTAGTAGGGCGGAGGAAGTGAAGCTGGAGAAAATATGCTCCCAGAGTGAGGCCACATATTTAGAGTCAGGATTACTTGGGGATAGGGAAAGGTGGGATGGGGCACGTAAGGCTTGGACTGACTATCTACTAGATAAGTCCAAGCGTAGCCTCCTCTTCTCCTCGCATGCTAGATACTCCCAGTCGGATGTAAGTGGCACCTACTTGGCATATCTAGCCCGAGATGACAGGACAATGAACTCTGTTCAAAAAATCTGCGACCCTCGGGGTATGGAATACTTCACCACCCCTGACATCGCTCAGACCTTCTTGTCATTCTATTCCTCGCTGTACTTGTCTCGGGCGACATACACCCCGATCCAACTAACCCAATACCTCTCACAGATCCCAATCCCCACCCTCTCCCAGAACTCTATTGACCTCTCAGAAGCGGATATTACAGCCTCGGAGGTTGAGGCAGCTATTGCCTCTTTCCCAAACAAAAAATCCCCCGGTAGCGATGGCATCCCGATAGAGGTGTACAAAAAACACAAGGAATACTTCATCCCTTATCTCCTCCAGTTATATAACGATCTTACACGGTGTGGCGGTCTCCCCCCATCTATGTCAGAGGCAATAATAGTGGTGATCCCAAAACCTGGAAAAGACCCTACCCTCCCAGATTCCTATCGCCCTATCTCACTCCTCCAAACAGACGTGAAGATACTAGCAAAAATTCTAGCAATTAGACTCAACGCAGTGATCACCACGGTGATACACGAAGACCAATCGGGCTTTATGCCAGGGCGGTCCACAACCCGAAATCTAAGGCGGCTCTTTTGTCATTTGCAGGGGGGTACGAACTGCGGGGAGGGGGCGGTGGTAGTGTCACTTGATGCGGCCAAAGCCTTCGACTCCGTTGAATGGGGTTACCTATGGGAGGTCCTGCAGCGTTTCGCTTTTGGTCCTGTTTTTATTAATTGGGTCCGTCTCCTCTATTCCTCCCCGAAGGCCCGTATGTTGGTCAATGGGTTCGTGACATCGGCATTTACACTTCACAGAGGGACTAGACAGGGATGCCCTCTATCCCCCACCCTCTTAGCTATAGAACCATTGGCTATCTTGCTCCGTACATCCCCACTGATTAAAGGTATCCCCCTGGGGGGACAGACTGATGTGGTCGCCTTATATGCAGACGATACTCTCCTTTTTCTTAATGACGCTGAAACCTCCCTCCAGGCTATGTTGGAAATTGTAGAGACATTTGGGGCGTTCTCGGGCCTCCTGATAAACTGGGGGAAATCTAGCATCCTTCCTATTTCAGGCATAATTCCAAATGAACTGATTTCCTCCTCCCCCCTCCAGTGGGTCCTAAAATTCAAATATCTGGGGGTCTGGGTCACCCCTAGGGTGACTGACTTCAGATCGCTTAATATCGACCCGGTCACTACTGAAGTTAAGGGGCGTATTCACCAATGGAGGAAACTCCCCCTCATAGTTATGGGACGAGTCAATCTCACCAAAATGACAATACTCCCCAAGTATCTATATTTGCTGCAACATTCCCCGGTTTATATACCCAAGCATACCTTTATGAGTATAAATAGCCTAATCTCATCTTTTATTTGGGGGAATAGACCACCTAGAATTGCATTCAGAACACTAACTAAATCAAGAGTGGATGGAGGCCTGGGTCTTCCAAATATCCAAGCATATTATATAGCAGCCCAACTAGCGCACCTCTCAGACTGGATCCTGGGACGATGTGGGTCTACCTTTGAGTGCGCCTATGCCGAGTGTGTGGGGTCCCGCCTTTCTCCAATTCAATTCCTTCTCTCCTGTCCTTTCACTCCTACTACTTCTCCTCTTTTTCGACAGGCGCTAATGGTGTGGCGACAAGCACATAAGATGTGCGGCTGGGGTGGTGTGGAGGTGGAGACCCCTCTGTGGTATAACAGAACTTACCCTGAATTTAGGAGACTCTCGTCTGAGGGTTTTTGGATGGGGGTGGGTCTAAAATCTGTTTCCCAGCTGTTTCTGGAGGGAACTATTAAAACATTCCAACAGCTGTCTGAAGAATTCCAGCTGTCAAACAGGCTTTTCTTCCGATACCTACAGCTGAGACATGCCGCTCAGGCGCAGTTTAGTAATCTCCCTCCCCCCACCTCCCCAATTAAAACCCTTCTTAACAACTTGTCTACAAAGGGCCAGGTGTCTGCTATATACAGCTACCTTATCGGACAAATAGAGTGTGACAGTTTGGACTTAGATCAGATGACATGTGCCCTAGATGTACCTCACCTGCGGCTGACTTCTGGCACATGCTCTGGTCCTGCCCACAGATCTATGCATTCTGGGAAGCGGTTTGGACAGATATAGGTATCACTGAACCCTCAATCCCAGCCTTTGATCCCAAATACTGCATGTTCGCCCTTGACCTTGAAGAAAATTTATCGCCCGCAATATATAAATATGTACTCTGTCTAACAACTCTGGCTAAGGTCCTTATCGCCAGGAAGTGGTTCGATGTTACGTGTCCAAATATCTATAATTGGAGAGCCTTGGTGAATGAGGTCTCCGGGCATGAGAGATTCACCTACAGAGTTAGGGGCTCTCCCGCCTCATACCTGAATAAGTGGAGCAGATGGACGTCCTCTAGATTTGCCACAGCTATTGACGTTCAACCACAATCTTAATAACGGCTGAATTAACTAATAAAGCTGGCTATTAGTGTGTCAAGTATAAAGATGACTCCGCACCTCCATTCACCCTCGACTATGCACATCTTTTAATCATGACAATGTACAACTGCCATATGCATGATACTATCCTAGGATTTTCAATTGTTCTCTTTCTATTTTACTTTTTCCCTCTCTTCCCTTTTTATATATTTTTTTTTTTTCCTCTTCCTTCCTCTTCTCTCCTCTAATACTTTATTTTCCTTCTATCTGTCTCTCCTCCTTAAAGGAGAAAGTAAGCTCTTAAAGCAGTTTAGCTATTTAGATATAAAGTTGAAAAAATAAATAATTTGGATTTCATATGCAAAGCACGAAGTGTACAACTATATTATTTAAGCATTCAATCTTTCGGATGGACTATACAAGAAATACACAAGAAATGTTTAAGGAAAATGAGATGCTTTATTATCATTGCTCCTAACAGATATTAATGTACCTCTGTTATAACTGTATGCTTGTGCTTGATGTACACTTTTTATGCAATAAAAAACTACACAATTAAAAAAAAAAAAATCTGGTGGTTGATATTTCACTGGCGGTGTTCTGGCCACCACCCTACTGCTGGACTATTCTACAATCTACCAACGTTGACATGGCTGATCTTCTGAACCTGTTGCTCATGTATGTTAAGATTTCTCCTGCTAATTGTGCCACCTTTTTAGCTCCTGCTAAAGAGGATTTAACACAAATCTGTCTCACAGACCCAGGAGGAAAATCGATTATTGTTCCAAAGTTGAAAGTTAATAAAAAATGTTTTTAAAAAAATACACATTTTATGTACTCTTTCCATGCGGTTGTCTTTTCATGTGCTTGTCTGCTTGTTTACACAAAGGCCCTTATTCAGATCTGAGTGCAGCACAAATTTGTTTTCAAAATGGGAAAAACCATGTACACTGCAGGTGGGGCAGATGTAATGTGCAGAGAGAGTTAGATTTGGGTGGGGTGTGCTGAAACTGAAATCTTATTTGCAGTGTAAAAATAAAACCGCCAATATTTTCCATGCACAGAAACAAAATAACTCAACCAAATCTAACTCTCCTTGCACATGTTACATTTGCCACTCCTGCAGTGCACATGGTGTTGCACATTTTGAGAACAAATTTGTACTGCGATCATATCTGAATAAGGCCAAAGTCATGCTCCTTCAAATGTTATTTTAAGGCCAAGCCACGCCCTATTTAAAAATGGGGCGTGGTCTTCCGGGAGCTAGGTCACGCCCATTTTTTTATTGTTGCGGCTCTTTGACTTAACAGAATTTTTTTGGGGGCTCTTCAGCTCAGATGGGTTGGCCACCCCTGCTCTATCACCTATCCTCTATCACCTATCCCCTATCCTCTATCACCTATCCTCTATCACCTATCCTCTATCCTCTATCACCTATCCTCTATCACCTATCCTCTATCACCTATCCTCTATCACCTATCCTCTATCACCTATCCCCTATTAAATATCCTCTATCCCCTATCCTCTATCACCTATCCCCTATTAAATATCCTCTATCCCCTATCCTCTATCACCTATCCCCTATCACCTATCCCCTATCACCTATCCCCAATCACCTATCCTTTATCACCTATCCCCTATCCTCTATCACCTTTCCCCTATCACCTATCCCCTATCATCTATCCCCTATCATCTATCCCCTATCACCTATCCCCTATCACCTATCCCCTATCACCTATCCCCTATCACCTATCCCCTATCACCTATCCCCTATCACCTATCCCCTATCATCTATCCCCTATCACCTATCCCCTATCACCTATCCTCTATCACCTATCCCCTATCATCTATCACCTATCCCCTATCATCTATCCTCTATCATCTATCACCTATCCCCTATCATCTATCACCTATCCCCTATCATCTATCACCTATCCTCTATCATCTATCACCTATCCCCTATCCTCTATCCCCTATCCTCTATCCCCTATCCCCTATCACCTATCCCCTATCATCTATCACCTATCACCTATCCAATATCATCTATCCCCTATCCCCTATCATCTATCACCTATCCCCTATCATCTATCACCTATCCTCTATCATCTATCACCTATCCCCTATCCTCTATCCCCTATCACCTATCCCCTATCCTCTATCACCTATCATCTATCACCTATCCTCTATCAATTATCCCCTATCACCTATCCCCTATCACCTATCCCCTATCCTCTATCACCTATCCCCTATCACTTATCCCCTATCCTCTATCACCTATCCCCTATCCTCTATCACCTATCCCCTATCCCCTATCATCTATCCCCTATCCTCTATCACATATCCCCTATCACCTATCCCCTATCACCTATCCCCTATCCTCTATCATCTATCACCTATCCTCTATCACCTATCCCCTATCTCCTATCCCCTATCATCTATCACCTATCCCCTATCCTCTATCACA
>NW_028142655.1:0-41597 GCF_055691185.1 Crinia signifera
TTGCACGTCACCTGGATTTCTCCTCGCACCCTTCGCGCACAGTAGGGCAATAAGCTGCATCTAGTTTATTTAGGGCGCAAAAATGCAGCCAACAAGACCAGGGCAAGTGCTGCGAACAATTCTTTAGCTCCCACTACATTAGGCAAGAGCTACGGGTGCACAAAACAATTGAATCACCATTATATGTTGTTTAGCACCTTACATAAATTATATATATATTTTTTATTATTATTATTTTAATATGCAGTACAGTAAGACCAGCAACCCTTACCACCAGCATAGCTCTGCCCCAACACTCATGAAGCACCGCCTACATGTTTTGATTGGCCCACAATCCAATCAGTCAAAGAAAATGGATCACCATCAATAGGTAAAAACATTGATGGTCATCCATTGCACAATAGTGTGTATGCACTATTGTCATCAATTGCAAAGACGTCCATCCCTAAAGCTGTGCACACACAGTGCAAGTGAGCCTCTGTGCTAAGTTTGCAGTTAAGCACAGATGGCTCAGCATTGTGTGCTGAACAATCTGTCATCGCCAGTGTTCTCTGGTGTGAGAACACTGGCGATGACTAGATTTATAACTGGATGCAGTGTAAATCTAGTCAGGCAACAGCGACGCGCGGGACCGCGCAATCGTCATCACCAGAGGGTATACACGTGGAGTGATCCTTTTTTCATTTCTAAGCGATCTAGTCAGATCACTTAGAAATAAGCCTCATATTCCCCTGGGCGGGATGTATTAATGTAAATCGCCAGCCGCCGCGATGCTACCGCATATGTACTAACATATGCGGCTAGCATCGGGTTGTGGTGACGGAGACCCCCGCGATACCTGTAATGTGGTGTGCGGGGGTCTCCGTCACATCCTGGCGGCTGTCAGTGTCCCCCTGCCTCTCCTCCTCCTCCCTACAGCCGGATGTCCTCCCGGCTGTGACACCTGCTAAGGGAGGAGTAGATCGATGGAGGATGGGTCGCAAGGACGGCGGGCGGCGATAGAAGCCCATAGGCATCTATAGGGTATCGCCACCCAGAGGTTGAGAGACCCTGCCAGGCGGAGATGGGGCGGACGGATAATGGTACATAGGAAAATGCGGTAAAACCCCCGTTTTATCACATTTTCCCTTTAGTACATCCCGCCCCCTGTGTGTATGCCCCATTAGGATGGTAGATAATACAGTATACACTTTAGACTACAGTATAACTAATGTGACAATAATCCCTGTATAACCATCCAGCAAGCAATCCCGGCGGGTGACATGTACTTGGTGTCACCTGAACGCAGCAGTGATCCCAGCCTATATACAGTATGCCCAGTTATCCTACATCTGCACTAATGGCTACGTGCAGTTTGCTAGCCAGTACGGTTTGGCTCACCTGTATCTCACCACATTGGCATGCCGGGCACATATTTACCATTACACTCACATGTGTTTATTATCATAGAACATAGCAAAGCGCGCATAGCTACTGCAGCAGAGAGAGAACATATGGTATACACACAGAGGCTTCCCATAGATTATAATCTGGTCTATATACACCTGTGTCACACTTTGGGAAAGCAGATAGATAATATACAGTGTATAATAATGCAGACAGCACTGGGGCTGAGATATTACAACCTGAGCCATAGAGTAGCGCTGCTGAGGATACACTGGTATGCCCATACACATAGATATCCCCAGGAGCACCATGCAGCAGCCCTGTGGGAGTCACATACATGACCAACATACAGACTGAGCTCCAGTCCTCACCCACAGGTTGCTCAATGCTCAGGGGGTGTTCTGCACATGTGCACTTACCAGCCGCTTCTTCTACGCAGGGGCATGGCGTCCCAGTCAGTGACTGCCTCCATCAGAACAGCCGGCAGAGTGCTCATGTAGGGGGAGCAGCAGTGATGACGATGCATTATGTGCCAGGTGTAGTTCCAGCAGCTGCCAATAGGTGGCGATGGTGCGGCACAGCGTGAATGACGTCACTGCATTGTAGCTACGAGATACACAAACAGTCCGTGTATGAGTGGCTGGTACAGTGGCGTGTACCGTTAGTTCAGCGTCTGGGACAGCCACTCAGGCTGAGCCACCACGGGTTTGAATCCTCCTCCAGTGTCTGCTGTTTCAGGGGCGTGGGGTGTAGCGCCTTCGGATCCGGGAGCAGCCTGAGTTTTTGACTCATCCACTGATACCACAATATTTTCTGCTCAAACTACATCTCCTATATATTTGGCTACATCTGTCACTCAAAGTGGGTGTCTGTGTCTATAACGCTCTGTTCCTGGACTTTCCTCTTAATGTGTGATTGCCTTCATCTGTGCTGAACACCTTTCTGAGAAATTAACCTGTTTAAAACAGGTGATGGCAATCATACATTAAGGGGAAGTCTAGAAACAGAGCATTGTGTCCCTCCTGGAGAGGGTCATGTTGGGAGGTATGTGACAGAGAACCCAGTGAGCCCACAGACAGTGCCAGACACCCACTGCCTTCCCATGTTGCCCAGCACTGCTATTCCACAGCCACCAGGTGAGCGCCCCCTCCCGCGATTTGCGGCAAAACCTCCCCCCCCTCCCGCGAATCGCGGCAAACCCTCCCCCGTGACACACCCCCCCCCCGATTCGCAGAAAAAACACCCCCCCCGCGACTTCCCTCCCGCGATTCGCGGCAAAAAGAACCCCCCCGCGACCCCCCCTTGCACGATTGGCGGCACCCCCCCTGCGACCCCCCTCCCGCGATTCGCGGCACACACCCCTCCCCCCCCCCCGCAATTCGCAGCAGCCCCAGGATTAAATGGCACATGCAAAACACTGCCATGGCTATGGTCGACAATGAAAAAGGTTGACATGAGTTTTTGAAGATTTATTTTTAATTTTTTAAATTTTTTCATATTCATTGTCATGTGTCGACATGGACACCAATGAAGTGGCACACTTTTGTCAACATTTACATGTGTTGACCTTTCTGTGTTGATTTTTTTCTTGTGGCGATTCGCGTCACACCCCCCGCAACCCCCCCTCCGGCGATTCGCGGCACCCCCCCGCGACCGCCACCCCTCCCGCAATTCGCGGCAACCCCCCACCGGAACCCCCATGAACCCCGCTCTCCCGCGATTCACAGCACCCACCCCCCGCAACCCCCCCCCTCCCGCAAATCGCGGCACCCCCCGCGATTCGCGGCAGCCCCAGGATTAAAGGGCACATGCAAAACACTGGCACGGCTATGGTCGACAATGAAAAAGGTTGACATGAGTTTTTGAAGATTTATTTCATTTTTTGAATGTTTTCATATTCATTGTCATGTGTCAACATGGACACCAATGAAGTGGCACACTTATGTCAACATTTACATGTGTTGACCTTTCTGTGTTGATTTTTTCTTGTGGCGATTTGCGTCACACCCCCCGCAACCCCCCCTCCCGCGATTCGCGGCACCCCCGTGACCCCCCACCTCCCGCAATTCGCGGCAACCCCCCACCGGAACCCCTGTGAACCCCGCCCTCCCGCGATTCGCGGCACCCCCCCCGCGATTCGCGGCAGCTCCAGAATTAAATTGCACTTGGAAAACACTGACATGGCTATGGTCGACAATGAAAAAGGTTGACATGAGTTTTTGAAGTTTTTTTTTTTCATTTTTTGAATGTTTTCATATTCATTCTCATGTGTCGACATGGACACCAATGAAGTGCCACACTTATGTCAACATTTACATGTGTTGACCTTTCTGTGTTAATTTTTTCTTTTGGCGATTCACGTCACACCCCCCCCCACCCCCCCGCAACCCCCACTCCCGCGATTCACGGCACACACACACACCCCCGCGATTCTCGGCACCCCACCCCGTGACCCCCCCTCCCGTGATTCATGGCACACCCCCCGCGACCCCCCCTACCATGATTCGCCGCAACCCCCGCCCCCGTAACCCCCTCCCGCGATTTGCGGCAACCCACCCCGCGACCCCCCTCCCGCGATTCTCTGCAATCCCTCCCCTCCCGCGATTCGCAGCATCCACCCCCCCACAACCCCCCCTCCTGCAATTCGCGGCACCCCCCGCGACCCCCCCTCCTGCAATTCGCGGCACCCTCCGCGACCCCCCCTCCCGCGATTCGCAGACACCTAAGTTGCAATACAGGCATCTTTCATACAATTCTAACCATATTTCTCATATACAAACGTTCACAAATTAAGGGGGCGCAGCCCCTTACGACGGTGTGAAGAGCGCCCGTAGGGCGCGATGAATCACCTAGTAATATTAATAATTAGCCACCATATATAACCAGGAGGAATAACTTTAAGTGGGGGCAGGACGGAGTCTGTGTACAGACCAATTGTTCTAAATATACAGTTTATTCATTGGCACAAAACAGCAAAATAGGTTAAAATTAAAAAAGTGCATTAAGAAAAAAGTGAATAGAAATTGGAGCTGTGTGTCCGTGTCGCTGTACACTTATACAGTGCCCGTGTCAGCAGATTTCCACATACACAATTTTCTTTAATAACTCATGTCGACCTATTCCTGTGTTGACCTTTTTCATGCAGCCTTTTGGATTGTGTCGACCGTTTTCAGCATCAATTTAAACCAGGTCGATGTTTTTCATATGTAGACCTTTTCACTGCCGACCAAAAGATCTAATTACTGTCGACTTAATGACCCTCACCCCTGGTCACAGCGTCTATAAACTGTTATGTAGGACAGGAGACAAGTTCCGAAAACTAAAATAGCATAAATTCCCAAACGTTGGGCAAAAGAAGCAGCCTCTGTGTTTTCCTTCACATGTAGTCATACAGGTAGAGTCGGACAACAGGAATAATAGGCGCTACATGATAATGTATTTATAGCATTCCTCCCAACTGTCCTGATTACAGTGGTATGGTCCCGCTATTTGGAGCCTGCCCTGATGTCCCTTGAGGGGAGGTGATCATGGCTGCTCTGCTTTGTGGAGCAGCCGGTGATTGCTGGATAGGTGCCGTGCGCAGCAAGGAGAGACGGGGCTGGGTACGCTGGCAAAGAGGATGGAAAACCCGGGGCCTCGATGCCCGGTCCCGCCCCCGTTGCACATAGCCCCGCCCCTTTCCAGGGCCAGCTGCATGCAGGTCCCACTGATCTATTGGTAAAAGTTGGAAGGCATGTTCGATGTTCTGTGTATACAATACATTCCTTTTTCTTTTTTAATAGTAGGATCGGCAGCAATTAGCTGTATGCTCTGGCCTTCGTCTGCGGATCTTCGCCTCCAGTGAAGTGTATGGCCTTTGTCAAACATACATAAAAAAAAATAAAAAAATGATACCCGATCTATTGTCTGCGGGCAGACGTGATTCTAGTCTGGCTCTAAACACAGATATTTCTCCATTCCCAGGAGAGAAATTGGCCTCACACCCCTTGCTGAAACACAGGGGCGGATTGGCCCACCGGGAAACCGGGCCGTTTCCCGGTGGGCCGGCACATTTTAGAGTCATAGCGGCCGCCCACCCTCCCTGGCTGGGCCGCGGCCACCAAACCGCCATCTCCGCGGTTACCGGCCGCGGCCGCAGCAAAATGCCCTGAATAAACATGGCCGCGGCTGTGGCCGAAGTTGAAATGGCCGCGGGAGGGCTGGTGCGCATGTGCGGCCGCACACAGCACCTCCCGCGGTGCTTACAGCCCGACTGACACACTTCCGGGTTTTGCGGCGCCACCCTTCTCCCCGCCAGCGGAGCTCTGAAGCCGCGCAAAAAATTAAATGTATGTGAGCGGCTGCTGGGAGAGAGAAGTGCGGATGCTTCAGTAATGTCCACAGCTGTGTCTGCTTTCATTGATGCTTTGAGTAGGGCACTCAAAGCGGCAATGAAAGCAGACACAGCTGTGGACATTACTGAAGAATCCGCACTTCAGGGCGATGGTTGCTGCTGGGAATCAGAAGCAGCGCTGCAGCGGTCGGGTGCCTACCTCGGGGGATCAGCAGCCAGAGGAGCCGGCTTGGTGACAAGCAGAACAGGCAGGGATCGAATGCTGCGTGCTGCTGAACTTCCTGTGTCAGAAGAATGAAGCTCCAGTTCTATAAAGGTGGTGGCTGAGGGTATGATTCATCGGGGTACTGACAGGTAATGCACTTCCACTGTACAGTGTGTTTGTCACTGTGTGTGTGTAGGAGGCCCCGGGGCGGGGCCCGGCGCGCACCACTCGCTGCGCGTACTCACCTCGCTGCGCTCCGCCTCCTACCTTCGGGCCTGTGACGGTCCCGGTACCTTCCTCTTGCTCCACTGGTCTCCAGAAGCGACTGCACCTGTAGGGGAAACCAGGGGGAAAACCCCTAAGGGGGGGAGGGGATGCTCATCACAGGCACTATTGGCCTCAGAGTGGTTACGCCCGCTTGTGGAACACGGCAGGCGTAACTGAGGTGGGGGAACACTCCGGGGAGGGGAAGGAGCACAAACAACAAGACAACAGATTCAATACAATTTCTACTCACCAGTCGTTCACTGGTCCACCGTCACACTTCCAGTGCGGATACCGCCACCTGAAAAGGAACTCACGTAACCTCCTGCTCCCTAAGGCAGGGCAATACACCAACGCGCCTGCGACTTACCTCCTGCGCACCCTGCGGCCTGAAGCCGGCTTACGTACTTCGCGACCTAGCGCTGGATCCTTAGATGCCACAGCCTAGCGTCGCGCAACCTAGGACCTAACGCCGGATCTTCCGATGCCACGGCCTAGCGTCCTGCAACCTGGCGCCTAACGCCCGCGCAACCTGTGACCTAGCGCCGGATCTTCCGATGCCACGGCCTAGCGTCCTGCAACCTGGCGCCTAACGCCCGCGCAACCTGTGACCTAGCGCCGGATCTTCCGATGCCACGGCCTAGCGTCACGCAACCTGGCGCCTAACGCCCGCGCAACCTGTGACCTAGCGCCGGATCTTCCGATGCCACGGCCTAGCGTCACACAACCTGAAAAGGAACACAATCTGCACAGGGCCACGATTGGTGAACCCCAGTACAGCATACAGTACACGGTGTCAAGTAAAACAGTACAATGTAAAGAGACCACACTGCACCAACACCTAGCGAGGGCCTACCTCCCTCTGGCTGTTCCTAGCCTTGCCGCGATACCCCTTGCGGCGATAACTGCACTCGAGGCCTGTCGATGCAGGCCTGTTACTCCTACTGAGAGGCCTCAGCCCTCGCGGGGTCTGGGCCTCGTACACGGACAGGGCCTTGCGCCCCACAACCAGCTGGACCTGGTGCCCAGCGACTCAATAACACAATGGGGCCGAGGGGCCTGCTATGTAAGGGCCTAAAGCCCAGGGCACCACTGGGCCTAATGCCCACCAACACACAAAGGGCTGATGCCCAATAACCCAAAAGGGGCCTAATGCCCAACAACATGAAAGGGGCCTAATGCCCAACAGTACACAAAGGGGCCTAAGGCCCAACAATACAAAAGGGGCCTAAGGCCCAACGATACCAAACCTTAGGTCCCCACGGGCCTAGAGCCCGACTACAATGCACACAGGCCTGGTGCCTGAATTGGGCCCACGGACCTATTGCCCGCACACCTGGTGGTCTAGGGAGGGGACCCACATGGTGGACTTACCCGTCCTAGGGCCTTCCGCTGGACCAAGCCTGGTCCAGCCACGAGGGTGGTCCGTCTTCACCGGAGGTGGGATGCTTCCCACCACCTCCGGGCTTCCTGCAGTCTTCACCGGGGCAGCGGGGGCCGGGGCAAGCTCTTTTGCGTTGCACCCCGCCGCACCCGGGCTTCCTCCGTCTTCGCCGGCTGTCCCCGGCGCTGTGTCCTTCGCCCGGCGGGCGGCAGCGTGTAGCAGTACTCCGCACACAGCTGCCGCCTCCCGGGGCTTCCGGCGGCAGACCTCTCTTCGTCCACCAGCCTCCGCTCTGCTTCTCCTCCGTCGCCGACTTCCTCTTCCCGCCCCCGGCGCTGGTTAGTTCAAACCCGCACCCGGGGGCGGGGCTCGTGACGTGGCGAGCCAGGATTGGCTCGCCGCCGCCACTTCCCATTGGGCGCCAGAGCGAGAGCCATGATTGGCTCTCCTTTGGCGCCGTATTTGAATCCCCTTTGTTCGTGGGGATCAGCGGCGAAGGCTCGCCGCTGCCCCCACGCCTGGCGTCACTGGAGGGTCTGCTTCCGGCTCCCCGGGGTGGCGCCAGGCCACCCCAGGCCAGGAAGCAGGCGCCAGCCAGCAGCAGGGCCAGTGACCGCACTAGTACACTGGCCCTGGCTGCAGGGGGCGGCACCACCCGGCGGCGGCACTGCCCCTTTCGTCCCGGTGCAATAGCACCGGGGCGTATTTCTACACTTGCCCCCCCCTTTTCCTTTGTGGTCCCCACAAAGTGAGCCATTACCTGCGTTCCGGCGTCAGGGTCACCCTGGCCCTCTCGGGAGGTCGGTCCTGGTCCGGGTGTCCCATCTGGGGTGCCTGGGCCAGCATCTGCAGAAGGAAAACTCACCTCCACCTTCTCGTCTGGGGGTGTGGCTTCTGGGTATAGGTCTCCTGTGTCACGGGTGGTTGTCTCCAGGGACTGGTCCTGGTCCTCGGTGGGCAGTGGACTCCTGCGTTTGGCTTCCGCCCTCCTTCGCCGACTCCTCCGAGGGAGGGGTCGTTTGCCGGGGTCACCCGCCATAGGCCAACAGGGAGATTCCCCTTCCAAGGGCATCACCTCTACCCATTCTTCTCCCATCCGGCAGGGGGCCTCCATCCGGTTTTCCTGTTGAGGGGTTGCCCTCTGGCCACCGGCTGTTCCCTCTGGGGCACTTCCTACCTCTCGGGCAGCCGCCTTTGAGGGAGGGGGGTCGTCCTCCTCCTCCATAGTCTCCCAACCGTCGTCCTCAGATCCTCCAGGGTCAGTTTCTTCCCGCGAATCGTAGTCCATAGGCCAGGGGCATTCAGGGCGCATGTGGTCGAGGTCGCCGCAGCCCGTGCACCTCTCAGATTCCTCTTCGCTCCAGTCGTCCTCTGAGGACCAGTTGGTGGGGGCAGGGTGGTCGACATACCCTTGGCACCAATTCTTAATCGTCTGGGCGGAGACGTAGGGGCAATCCGGTGGTTCGTGGTCCACCTCGTTGCAGAGTTCGCACCAGGGTTCGTCCCATTCGGTATCCTCTCTTGCTGTGTAGCCTTCGTCTCTCTCGCTGGTATCTGCTAGCCACTGTGTCCTCGGCGAGACATCTCGCTCCAGGACGTCCTCTTCCTCCGCGGACTTCCTTCCTCCTATCGGCACGTCCCTACCTTCCGGAGCTTCTGGTCCCAACCGTTCGAGTTGGAGACTGGTCCGGCCTGGGGAGTCGCGAGGGTTCTTTGGTGTGCCTTCCTGCCCTGTCCAACATGGGGGCATCTCCGCGATCCAGAAGGGAGATATCACGGCCATCTCCGTCACCAAGGGGTCTTGCTGCCTTGGCCCCTTCCACTCCGTCGATCTGGTTATTTCCATTGCAGCCTGGCTCTGGGGGCAGTCGCTGGTAAAGTGTCCAATCTGCTGACACGTCCGGCAAGGGGTCATCAGAGCCTTCGCGAGCCTCTCTTCCCGTCGCTGGTCCTTGTCGCGCTGGATGGACCTCTGTACAATCCTCATCAGGTCCGCTCCTGTCACCGTCACCCAACCGTCTTCATCAACACAGGGGTAAGGTGCTTCCGGAAGGTCCCTCCGGCGGGTCTCCCTGGGGGTGCCCCACATCGCAACTGTGGATTCAGATCCTGCCGACTACGCCAAAATGTAGGAGGCCCCGGGGCGGGGCCCGGCGCGCACCACTCGCTGCGCGTACTCACCTCGCTGCGCTCCGCCTCCTACCTTCGGGCCTGTGACGGTCCCGGTACCTTCCTCTTGCTCCACTGGTCTCCAGAAGCGACTGCACCTGTAGGGGAAACCAGGGGGAAAACCCCTAAGGGGGGGAGGGGATGCTCATCACAGGCACTATTGGCCTCAGAGTGGTTACGCCCGCTTGTGGAACACGGCAGGCGTAACTGAGGTGGGGGAACACTCCGGGGAGGGGAAGGAGCACAAACAACAAGACAACAGATTCAATACAATTTCTACTCACCAGTCGTTCACTGGTCCACCGTCACACTTCCAGTGCGGATACCGCCACCTGAAAAGGAACTCACGTAACCTCCTGCTCCCTAAGGCAGGGCAATACACCAACGCGCCTGCGACTTACCTCCTGCGCACCCTGCGGCCTGAAGCCGGCTTACGTACTTCGCGACCTAGCGCTGGATCCTTAGATGCCACAGCCTAGCGTCGCGCAACCTAGGACCTAACGCCGGATCTTCCGATGCCACGGCCTAGCGTCCTGCAACCTGGCGCCTAACGCCCGCGCAACCTGTGACCTAGCGCCGGATCTTCCGATGCCACGGCCTAGCGTCCTGCAACCTGGCGCCTAACGCCCGCGCAACCTGTGACCTAGCGCCGGATCTTCCGATGCCACGGCCTAGCGTCACGCAACCTGGCGCCTAACGCCCGCGCAACCTGTGACCTAGCGCCGGATCTTCCGATGCCACGGCCTAGCGTCACACAACCTGAAAAGGAACACAATCTGCACAGGGCCACGATTGGTGAACCCCAGTACAGCATACAGTACACGGTGTCAAGTAAAACAGTACAATGTAAAGAGACCACACTGCACCAATACCTAGCGAGGGCCTACCTCCCTCTGGCTGTTCCTAGCCTTGCCGCGATACCCCTTGCGGCGATAACTGCACTCGAGGCCTGTCGATGCAGGCCTGTTACTCCTACTGAGAGGCCTCAGCCCTCGCGGGGTCTGGGCCTCGTACACGGACAGGGCCTTGCGCCCCACAACCAGCTGGACCTGGTGCCCAGCGACTCAATAACACAATGGGGCCGAGGGGCCTGCTATGTAAGGGCCTAAAGCCCAGGGCACCACTGGGCCTAATGCCCACCAACACACAAAGGGCTGATGCCCAATAACCCAAAAGGGGCCTAATGCCCAACAACATGAAAGGGGCCTAATGCCCAACAGTACACAAAGGGGCCTAAGGCCCAACAATACAAAAGGGGCCTAAGGCCCAACGATACCAAACCTTAGGTCCCCACGGGCCTAGAGCCCGACTACAATGCACACAGGCCTGGTGCCTGAATTGGGCCCACGGACCTATTGCCCGCACACCTGGTGGTCTAGGGAGGGGACCCACATGGTGGACTTACCCGTCCTAGGGCCTTCCGCTGGACCAAGCCTGGTCCAGCCACGAGGGTGGTCCGTCTTCACCGGAGGTGGGATGCTTCCCACCACCTCCGGGCTTCCTGCAGTCTTCACCGGGGCAGCGGGGGCCGGGGCAAGCTCTTTTGCGTTGCACCCCGCCGCACCCGGGCTTCCTCCGTCTTCGCCGGCTGTCCCCGGCGCTGTGTCCTTCGCCCGGCGGGCGGCAGCGTGTAGCAGTACTCCGCACACAGCTGCCGCCTCCCGGGGCTTCCGGCGGCAGACCTCTCTTCGTCCACCAGCCTCCGCTCTGCTTCTCCTCCGTCGCCGACTTCCTCTTCCCGCCCCCGGCGCTGGTTAGTTCAAACCCGCACCCGGGGGCGGGGCTCGTGACGTGGCGAGCCAGGATTGGCTCGCCGCCGCCACTTCCCATTGGGCGCCAGAGCGAGAGCCATGATTGGCTCTCCTTTGGCGCCGTATTTGAATCCCCTTTGTTCGTGGGGATCAGCGGCGAAGGCTCGCCGCTGCCCCCACGCCTGGCGTCACTGGAGGGTCTGCTTCCGGCTCCCCGGGGTGGCGCCAGGCCACCCCAGGCCAGGAAGCAGGCGCCAGCCAGCAGCAGGGCCAGTGACCGCACTAGTACACTGGCCCTGGCTGCAGGGGGCGGCACCACCCGGCGGCGGCACTGCCCCTTTCGTCCCGGTGCAATAGCACCGGGGCGTATTTCTACATGTGCATGTTAGTTTGCCCTCCCCTGCCCATTTCAATTACAGCAGCTGTAATGGGGTGCTTTCAGCCAGGACCCTGACACTGCAAAATGGCACCTAGCTGCTCTGAGATTACCATCCCTGGCCCCACTGCCCCAATGTACACCATAATTCTCCTCTCTCCTGCTCATCCACCCACCCACTATTCCTCCTCTCTCCTACTCTCCCACTATTCATCCTCTCTCCTGCTCTTCCACCCACTCTTCCTCCTCTCTCCTGCTCCATCCACCCACTATTCCTTCTCTCTCCTGCTCCATCCACCCACTCTTCCTCCTCTCTCCTGCTCCATCCACCCACTATTCCTTCTCTCTCCTCTTGTTTCTCCCACTAATCCTCCTCCATACTCCCGTATCTAGCCACACTAGTAACCATTCTCCCCCCAATTACAGTGCACCCCCTGTCATTTTTTCATCTGGATCATGCATTAGAGTACAGTAGCCAAAGAAGGAGGGGGCAGTTTAGACTGAAGGAGAAAAGGGGAGGCCATCCTTTAAGGCAGTGGTTCCCAACCCTGGTCCTCAAGTACCCCCAACTGTGCACATTTTCCAGGTCTCCACACAGAATCACAGGTGACATAATTAGCTCCACCTGTGATCTTTTAAAACGTGTCTGAATAATGAGTGCACCTGCTGGGTGACCTGGAAATGTGCACTGTTGGGGGTACTTGAGTACCAGGGTCGGGAACCACTGCTTTAAGGGACAGTTTCTGCAGGGCAGGCATGCCATCTGCATTTCCTCTGCCACAGTGCAACCCACCTTCCCATTTAATCTGCTTAATCCCTTCCCCCATCCCAGAGCTGTCATATGCTTTGATACAGGCAGAATGGGGCTCTGGGCATGGCCAGCGGTGAGATGATGTGTCTAACCAACTGCGTCTCCATGCTTTGTAACTTATTTCACCTACATGCAGCAGGAGCCACTGCAGTCATTACATGTGGGGATAGAGTAGGTGTACTGGAGGAGTGGCACTTTAAGAAAACTTTACTGCTGCAGGCTCCTCCCTCCTCTATCCCCACCCAGACCCCAGTCTTAGAAAAAGTGCCCGGAGGAGTAGGTTCTCTGGGCCTCTTCTCCTCAGGGAGTTAGGTCTTTTTACTTTTATTTTTTATTTTTATTCTTTGGAAATTTGTATTTTTACTGCTGAACATCAGGCAGACCCCTCCGCAGGGTCTGCCTGCTCCGTGGGACCTGGAGGGGTGCTGGCCTGCTCCGTGGGACCTGGAGGGGTGCTGGTCGCCACTGCCCGCAGTGCGCCTTCCACGCATCCGGCCACCGGTGCCACCGCATCGGGGACCCGCCGCAGCTGCACGCGGCTCGCGTTACGGGTCCAAGGCCTGGCCACTGCTCCAGGAATGAAGGCAGCATCGCTGCAGGTAAGCGGCGCTGTGCGCCGAAATGTGGCCTGAGACGGGCGGGCGCACCCGTTCTCTAATGTTACAGCAGCCGAAGTCCTGACGGCCGCCATTTTGGTGTGCGTCAGTGGGGACAGAATCAGAGCGGAGGCTGTACACAGCGCTCCGCTCTAGCAAAGCTACGCGCCGGAGGGAGAGGGAGGGCTTAGGTGACGTCACCGGGTGCCGCCCTTTCTCTTTCTCTCTCTCTCTCTGCCGGCGCCATTGCTGTCCCACCGCAAGGCTGATCTGAGGACATCGTGTACCGCGCTCCAGCGCACGCACTGCAGTCCAGCGCTCCCCCTTATCCACTACAGAGAAGGTCTGTAAGTTACTGGGGGATTATTTTTGTGCACAGTTTACAGAGATTGTGCATAATCTCTGATACAAGGGCGGAAGGCTCCCCCTCCCTATCCTAGCTCAGCTCCGCTGCTCTAGGCATAGAATATCTGTTGCTTACAGTGTGTGCACTTGGTATATTTGTGTCTGTGTGAGTGTGTGATTCTAGAACTAATCTCATACACTGACAATATGGCAGGAAAAGCTGCCTCCAAGGCTGCTCTTAAAGTTTTCACCTGTAAAGCTTGTAAGGAGCAATTCACCCAGCATATAAAGGGTGTCTCTTTGTGTGAATCTTGTTATCAGGCAAAGCACACACAGGATGTGGAGCCTCAGACACAGACTTCTCAGTCAGATTCTTCTGAACCTTTGTTACAGGATGTGTTGGCTGGATTAGCTGCAGAATTAGCTGCTTCCAGGAAGGACAGGGAGCGTTTTCAGGCTCACCTCTCCATGATGGGTTCTACTGAACCAGCCTGGGTTAAGACCCTTATACAGTCTGTGGGCTTTTTGTCCAACCCAGTGGCTGGCCCTTCACGCCCTCCACAAAAGCGTCCTAGATCACCCATAGGTTCAATACAGGGAGCTGATATTGATACTGATGGGGATGAGGATGTGGATTTACTTCAGGTAGATGAACCTGAACACATTCAGGATGAGGCGCTACAGCGTGATGATCCTCAGGGGGTAGAGGGCCTGATTCAAGCAGTTCGCACCACACTTAATTTGGTTGAGGAGGATGCTCCTGTTCCTTTGTCCATATTTGGTCGGACACAAAAGCATCAGGTTACCTTTCCTGATTCGGATGAATTGGACAGACCACTTATTAATGTGTGGAAAACGCCAGACAGAAAATTCCAATTGTCTAGGCGCATGAAACTGCTCTACCCTTTTTCTCCTGAATCTAGGGAAAAATGGGAGACTCCGCCTCCAGCTGATGTCTCGCTGTCCAGGCTCTCCAAGCGAACCACGCTTCCAGTTCAGGCAGCTGTGGCTCTGAAGGAGGCTCCTGACCGTCGTCTTGAGACCACGGTAAAATCTATTTACACCACGGCAGGGGTTTTACTCAGACCAGCCTTAGCTTCAGCCTGGGTCAGTAAGGCCATGGAGAAATGGGCTGAGGAGCTTGCATTGGGTTTACAGAGCGGTAGGCCCCGTGAAGAGCTGCTACAGCTTGCTCTGTATGTCAAGGATGCAGCTGCCTATACAGGAGAAGCTGCTTCAGATGTAGCTGAGTTGGGGGCAAAAATCTCAGCTTCAGCTGTATTGGCCAGACGTACTATCTGGTTAAGGTCTTGGCAGGCGGAGGCCGACATTAAAAAGGCAGTAGAAGCTTTGCCTTATGCGGGAGATATGTTGTTTGGGCCTGAGCTTGACAAGCTCATTGCTCAAGCTACCGGAGGTAAGTCTACCTTCCTCCCTTCGGCCACTCCCCCACCGAAAAGACAATTTACGGGTCCGTCCTTTCGGGCTTTTAGAGGGGGCGCCTCATTTAGAGGACGTGCCAGGGGAGGCTTTTCGTCCTTTCGAGGGCGTAGAGGCAGAGGTGCCGCAGCCGCAGTTACCTCTACCCGCCGTGCAGAACCCAAGGTTGCAGACAAACCTGTGGCATGACGGGCTTCCCGCCCATTTGGGGGACCCCAAGGTGGGCGCAAGGTTATCCCTCTTCGAGAACGTCTGGAGGTCTCACTGTCGAGACAGTTGGGTGCTTCAGATTGTGGAACACGGGTACAAACTGGAGTTTGTTCAGGCTCCGCCGAACAGATTTTTTACAACAGGCCTACCTGCTTTAGCAACAACACAAGCAGCTTTGGTCAACTCCATTCAAAGTTTTTTACAAGCAGGGGTCGTTATACCTGTCCCCAAAGCTCAGGAAAAGCTGGGTTACTACTCAAGTCTTTTTCTAGTACCGAAGCCGGACGGTTTGGTAAGACCCATTCTCAATCTGAAGCACCTCAACGATTACATCGTGTACCACAGGTTCAAGATGGAATCCATAAGGTCAGTCATTGCAAGCCTGGAGCCAAGGGAGTTTCTCTTATCTCTGGACATAAAGGATGCCTATTTGCATATCCCGATCTGGGAACCACACCATCGGTTCCTCAGGTTTGCTATTCGCAATCAGCATTACCAGTTCAGAGCACTCCCTTTCGGTCTTTCATCAGCTCCAAGAACCTTCACAAAGGTTATGGCTTGCATGATATCAGCCCTTCGGATTCAGGGGATAACGATTGTGCCCTATCTGGACGATCTACTCCTAAAAGCATCCTCACCGCAGAAGCTACAACAGGATGCCCGGACTACCTGCGACTTCCTGGTTCAGAACGGATGGATCCTGAACTTCAAAAAGTCACAGCTGGAACCAACACAAGTGATTTTGTTCCTGGGTCTGTTGTTCGACACTGTCCAGGAAAGGGTTTTTCTGCCATTATCCAAAGTCACAGTTATCCAGCAGAGGGTTCGTCAGGTTCTGACGCCTCGCAGAGTATCGGTGCATTTGTGCACCAAGCTGTTAGGCCTGATGGTGGCAGCCTTCGAGGCCCTATCTTACGGAAGGTTTCATTCCAGGACCTTCCAAGGCAATCTTCTGGCTCAATGGTCGGGGTCCCATCTTCAAATCCACAAGACCATTGTTCTTTCCAAGGAAGCTCGACTCTCTCTTCAATGGTGGCTGGATACATCCAACCTTACCAAAGGTCGCTCCTTCCAGTCTCAGGTCTGGACCATGGTGACCACAGATGCCAGCCTTCGGGGTTGGGGTGCGGTCACGCTGGGTCGCACTTTCCAGGGTCTTTGGACCAGCCAGGAAGCCCGGTTACCCATAAACATCTTGGAGTTACGGGCTATCAGGTTGGCACTGGCTCAGGCCCACCCCCTACTTGTCGGCTTGCCGGTAAGGATACAGTCGGACAACATCACGGCAGTATCCTATATCAACCGACAAGGGGGCACCAGGAGCAGGACAGCCATGCGGGAAGTCCGCCCGATTCTGTCCTGGGCAGAGACATACACCACCGGTTTCTCCGCAGTCTTTATTCCAGGAGTGGAAAATTGGGAGGCGGATTACCTCAGCAGGCAGGATCTCCACCCGGGAGAGTGGGGCCTTCATCCGGAGGTTTTCCAACAGCTGGTTCAGAGATGGGGGATGCCACAGATAGATCTCATGGCATCCAGACTGAATCACAAACTTCCGCAGTATTGTGCAAGGGCTCAGGATCCAGCGGCTGCGGCAGTGGATGCCCTCTCCATCCCCTGGAACTTCGACCTGGTATATCTCTTCCCTCCTATTCCGTTACTTCAAAAGGTACTCAAACGGATAAAGAAGGGAGCAGTAGAAGTCATCTTGATCGCTCCAGATTGGCCCAGGCGTCCGTGGTACTCCGACCTCAGGGACCTGTTGGTGGAGGAACCTTGGCGCCTGCCGCTGCGAGAAGACCTGCTGCAGCAAGGTCCATTCGTCTACCAAAACTTGCCTCGTCTACGTTTGACGGCATGGCGGTTGAGGCCGAACTTTTGAAGAGAAGAGGTATACCAGGAACGGTCATTCCTACAATGCTTAAGGCAAGGAAGGATGTAACAGCGTCCCACTACCATAGAATATGGAAGTCATACATCCGCTGGTGCGAGGCCAGGAAGGTGCCAAAGGCAATCTTTTCTCTGGCTAGACTTCTTGAATTCCTGCAGGCGGGACTTGCATCAGGTTTGAAGCTTGCTTCTCTCAAGGTTCAGGTTTCAGCCCTCTCAGTATTCTTCCATCGCAGGATAGCGCTGATTCCTGAGGTACAAACCTTTTTGAAAGGAGTACTTCGACTTCAACCACCGTTCACTGCTCCTACGGAACCATGGAATCTAGTGGTGGTTCTAGAGTTTTTGAAGTCAGATGTTTTTGAGCCATTGGACAACTCGGATCTCAAATTTCTGACTTGGAAGACGGTGATGCTGCTGGCTTTGGCCTCAGCACGTAGGGTTTCTGAATTAGGAGCCCTATCGTGTAAGTCTCCTTTCCTTACCTTTTACAGGGACCGGGCTGAACTTCGTACTAGCAGGAATTTCCTTCCTAAGGTGGTTTCTGCATTTCATGTAAACCAGCCTATTGTGGTACCGGTTCTTCAGGGTGAAGATGCTTCTCTGGATGTAGTCAGAGCCTTACAGGTCTATGTTAGGCGAACCCAACATCTAAGGAAATCTGACAGCCTTTTTGTGCTCTACGATGCACTTAAGAGGGGTTGGCCTGCGACAAAAAGGACTTTGGCAAGATGGATTTGCTGTACAATTAGGGAAGCCTACTTGTATGCACAAAAGAAAGTACCATCGGGAGTGTCAGCGCACTCCACGAGGTCAGTGAGTACTTCTTGGGCCATGGCGAGAGGTGTCTCCTTGACACAAGTGTGCAAAGCGGCTACCTGGTCGGGATCTAGCACGTTTGCAAAGTTTTATCGTTTTGATACTTTCGCCAGCTCGGCTACGGCTTTTAGTAGGGCAGTATTACAGGAGCCCCAGAGCTCTCCCGCCCGGACTTAAAAGCTTGGGTATGTATCCCCACATGTAATGACTGCAGTGGCTCCTGCTGCATGTAGGTGAAATAAGGAATTTGGTACTTACCGATAATTCCCTTTCACCGAATCAGCAGGAGACACTGCACGCCCACCCAGCACTGGTTCTCCTGCCATGATGTTAGTGTGGTTTGTGTGTGTGTGAAAGATATACTCTTTCTATTGTTGCAATGTTTGTTGCATAGTTATTGTTACATAGGGAACTTTTCAAAAATCCTATGTGTTCTGTTTTGTTAGTATGTTCATGTTATGTGCATTGTCTACTAACTCTGTTTATGTTTTAGCTCCGTTCCCTACCGGGCTGGCCCTGGTCTCTCTTCTCCTCTCGGACACAGTTTTTCTAAGACTGGGGTCTGGGTGGGGATAGAGGAGGGAGGAGCCTGCAGCAGTAAAGTTTTCTTAAAGTGCCACTCCTCCAGTACACCTACTCTATCCCCACATGTAATGACTGCAGTGTCTCCTGCTGATTCGGTGAAAGGGAATTATCGGTAAGTACCAAATTCCTTATATTTCAGCTAACAGTATAGGTGCAGTAGGCAGAAGCTGGGCTCCCGGGGGGGTGTAAGAGCAGGGTCAGGGCACAGCATACTGCAGACTTTGGCCACTGAGCTGGAGGGAGTGAAGACAAGCTGTAATGTCACTGTAGTGTAGCATTTACAGTGTAGTGATATAGTGCTGCATATTGAGGGAATGTACTGTAGTGTAGAGGAGTGGAGGCAATGTAGTGTAGAGGAGTGGGGGCAATGTACTGTAATGTAGTGATTTCTTTCAGTGTAGAGATATACTGTAGGACCTGATTCTGGTTGGCTTAGACTTGCGGAGTCAGGTCCTAGACCTGGGCGGGCGGCTGACGTCCTGTGGTGGGAGGCAGGTTGGTGGGGGCCTAAAACATATGTTTGCACCTGGGCCTACTAGACATTAGTTCCGCCACTGAGTGCTGTGTAGGGAGATCGGTGCTGCTGCTGTGATCTGTGCGGTGCTGGTAGGTGGGGGTTGCTGTGCAGGAAGAAGGGTTAGGGGTGCTGACATGCTGGGATAGGTGTTGGTTGCTGTGTTGTGCTGGAACAGGGTTGGTGAGTGTGGCGAGATGGCATACAGGGATGGGTGCTCTGCTGTGATCTGTGCTGTGCTTGAAGAGGGGTTTTAAATGAGGGGTGCTGTGCTGGGTGAGGGGTGATGGATGCTACATAGTAAGGGGAGAGTCTGGGGTCCTGTGTTGTGAGGGTAGACTATGCCGTATAGAATGCCTTCTGTGGTAGGGCTGTAAGGGACTTTACGCTAACATCCCCCCGTCATTTAGGTGCTTATTTTTTTTAAATCTAGTTTAAGTTGCAGCTGACACCAGAGACGGGAACTGCGGTCTGAACCTTGCGGGAACCAGAAGCAGACAGCTAGAGACGGGAGCCTGACCCACAAAGCTGCTTGAAGCTGACACCAGAAGCAAGAGTCAGGAGCTGAGGTATGAACCTGGTGCTAGCCGGAAGCTGATATCTAGAAGCACGAGCCTGGAGATCGGATCGGACACTCGCAGCTGCCGGGAGCTGGCAACTAGAAGCAGGAGCTGTGCAGCAGCCTGGAGCTGACAGCCGGAGGTAAGTCGGGGGGTCGAGCGCAGCTTAGGATGTGGCAGTATGGCCCTCTACCTCACAAGCTGCTTCACACCACACTTGCACCAATGTTACATAACTCCCTCTTTCTCTCTCTCCGACTCTCCCTTTCTATCTCTATCCACCCCTCCGTCACTCTTTTCCTTTCTCTCCTTTCCTTTACAGCTGATTTCTCCCTCCTCTCTATTTCTCTCTCCTCTCCTTCTCTCTCCTCTCCTTCTCTCCCTTCTCTCTCTTCCTCTCTCTCCTTCTCCTCCTCCCCCCTTCTCTCTCTCTACATCCTTAGCCTCTCTATCTCCCTCCCTCTCATCCTCTTTTACTTTGTCTCTCCCTCTCCATTATTATTATTATAATTTTATTTATAAGGCGCCACAAGTGTTTCGCAGCGCCGTACAAAGGAACAATACAGGGAGACAAAGCTTGGCATAACATTGAATAAATAACAAAAATACAGTACAAATAAAGAGCGCCACAGATCAATACACATTACAGCTTGGATATAAGTAGTGAGGACTCAATCAACATACAACTAGAGGCTTGATGCCAATGATGGAGAGGAGTATGCGGACAAAGATGGTCACTGAGTGTTGGAGTATAGGAGAGCTGTGAGTGAAATGTGAAGAGAAGTGGGCTTTGACAACAGGAGGGAAGAGGGCCCTGCTCAGAGGAGCTTACAATCTAGTAGGAAGGGGAGACAGACAGATTGCAAGAGGTGCAAGCGAGTGGGTGGTGGTTAGATAGCAGGATGTAAACAGGCAGGGGGTCGGAGAACCAGCTGGTTTATGCAGTGGAAGGGTACGCTTTGATGAATAGGTGAGTTTTCAGTGCCTGTTTGAAGCTTTGCAAGGTCGGGGAGAGTCTAATGGAGCGAGGGAGTGCGTTCCACTGAGGGGGTGCAGCACGGGCAAAGTCCTGTACTCTAGCATGGGAAGCAGTGATCAGGGTGGAGGAGAGACGACAGTCGTCATTTCCCTCTACCCCTCTCTTTCTATCTCCCTCCTTTCTCTCCCCCTCTTACCCTTCTCTCCGCCTCTCTCCCTATCCATTCCCCTCTATCCCACTCCACCCTTCCCCTCTTACCCCCTTCCCTTCTTTCCCTCTGTCCCCTCTCCCCCCCTCCCTCCTCTTTCCCCACTCTCTATTTCTGTCACCTCTCTCTTCTGTCATCCAATGCCTCTACCTGCCATCCTCTGTCACACATTGCCTTCCCCTGGCATCATCCACTTACTACCTCTTTTACTCTCTCCCTGAGGTCACCCACTGCTTATCTCTATCACCCTTTGTCTCTCTTTGTAAACCACTGCCACTCTATCTCCCACTATCCATCCCCATCGTCCACTACATCACCCTCTACCTTTCCCCGGTGTGACTGTCACTATCTCCCCATTTCCCTCTCTCTCCTGTTGGTCTCTGACTTTTTTAGACATCACTCTTTGCCTCTTCCTGTTACCTTTTCACTGTCACCCACTGCCTCTCTACATCATTTCCTTTGAGACCACACCATTGTAAGGCCATGGCCACTGTTCCAGTTTTTTTACTTTTTGCACTGGGAGCCGAATTGCCAAGAAACAGTCCAATTGTTTTTGGCTGAGGGGATCAAAATTTCTAGTTACGCCACTGAAAACCCCCCCCCCCACACACACACACACACAGCCTAACCCTAACCATACTCGCACCCCTGCGGCCTAACCTTAACCCTACTCATATCCCTCACAGGCCTTACCCTAACTAAAAAAAACACACACACAACCTAACCATACACCCCCTGCCCCCCTGCAGCCTAAACCTACTTCTACACACAACTCAGCCTAACCCTAATAATAATTCTTTGCAGCCTAGCTATAACCATACAAATACTGCTCCCGCCTGTCCCCTTATCCACACTACCACTACTCCAGCCGGCCCCTGCTTCCCACTACTGCTCCCGCCTGTCCCCTTATCCACACTACTCCTACTCCAGCCTGCTGCTGTTTCCCACTACTGCTCCCAGCCTGTCCCCTTATCCACACTACCACTACTCCAGCCGGCCCCTGCTTCCCACTACTGCTCCCAGCCTGTCCCCTTATCCACACTCCCACTACTCCAGCCGGCCCCTGCTTCCCACTACTGCTCCTAGCCTGTCCCCTTATCTTCTCTATTACTACTCCAGCCTGCCCCTGCTTCCGACTACTGCTCCCAGCCTGTCCCCTTATCCACACTACTACTACTCCAGCCTGCCCCTGCTTCCCACTACTGCTCCTAGCCTGTCCCGTTATCTTCACTATTACTACTCCAGCCTGCCCCTGCTTCCCACTACTGCTCCTAGCCTGTCCCCTTATCTTCTCTTTTACTACTCCAGCCTGCCCCTGCTTCCCACTACGGCTCCTAGCCTGTCCCCTTATCTTCTCTATTACTACTCCAGCCTGCCCCTGCTTCCCACTACTGTTTCTAGCCTGTCCCCTTATCCACACTACTATTACTCCAGCCGGCCCCTGCTTCCCACTACTGCTCCTAGCCTGTCCCCTTATCTTCTCTATTACTACTCCAGCCTGCCCCTGCTTCCCACTACTGTTTCTAGCCTGTCCCTTTATCTTCTCTATTACTACTCCAGCCTGCCCCTGCTTCCCACTACGGCTCCTAGCCTGTCCCCTTATCTTCTCTATTACTACTCCAGCCTGCCCCTGCTTCCCACTACTGCTCCTAGCCTGTCCCTTTATCTGCACTACTACTCCAGCCTGCCCCTGCTTCCCACTACTGCTCCTAGCCTGTCCCCTTATCCACACTACTATTACTCCAGCCTGTCTCTGCTTCCGACTACTGCTCCCAACCTGCCCCCTGCTCCCCTCCAGGCCTCACTGTACAGTACCCACCCATAGCCACTATCCGCTCAAACCCCTGGCTTCCAGTATATACCTCTCTGACTTGTACACTACCGACAATATCCCTGCCCCCCCAGGAACATACACTGTCCATGCTACCCCAAGTCCTCCTAGCCACAGTACCCCCACCCCAGGGACATATACTTTCCACACTTTTTTGTGTGTGTGGAGCTCAATGTGTTTTTATTTTATTTCTGTGGGGGCTAATGGTTAATGTTTGCCCTGTCAGGGGTCAATGTATTTATTTTACCTGTTTGGGCTATCAGTAAATATCATTGTTTTCTATTTGAGCCAGTGTTTTATCTGGGGGGGAGAGGGGTGACAATGTGTTTATTCCTGTGGGGGGCAAATTGATTTTGATGTTTTTTTTTTCCTGCTGGTGCAAATGTGTTTGTATTTTCCTGCGGGGCCAGTCCATATATTTGGTGCACGGCCATGCACCAGGGCAGTGTAATGGCATTAGCATATAGCTGCAAATGCAACTGCAGCAAAAGTTGACATGAGTTTTTGAAGATTTATTTCATTTTTTGAATGTTTTCATATTCATTGTCATGTGTCAACATGGACACCAATGAAGTGGCACACTTATGTCAACATTTACATGTGTTGACCTTTCTGTGTTGATTTTTTCTTGTGGCGATTTGCGTCACACCCTCCCGCAACCCCCCCTCCCGCGATTCGCGGCACCCCCGTGACCCCCCACCTCCCGCAATTCGCGGCAACCCCCCACCGGAACCCCTGTGAACCCCGCCCTCCCGCGATTCGCGGCACCCCCCCCCGCGATTCGCGGCAGCTCCAGAATTAAATTGCACTTGGAAAACACTGACATGGCTATGGTCGACAATGAAAAAGGTTGACATGAGTTTTTGAAGTTTTTTTTTTTCATTTTTTGAATGTTTTCATATTCATTCTCATGTGTCGACATGGACACCAATGAAGTGCCACACTTATGTCAACATTTACATGTGTTGACCTTTCTGTGTTAATTTTTTCTTTTGGCGATTCACGTCACACCCCCCCCACCCCCCCGCAACCCCCACTCCCGCGATTCACGGCACACACACACACCCCCGCGATTCTCGGCACCCCACCCCGTGACCCCCCCTCCCGTGATTCATGGCACACCCCCCGCGACCCCCCCTACCATGATTCGCCGCAACCCCCGCCCCCGTAACCCCCCTCCCGCGATTTGCGGCAACCCACCCCGCGACCCCCCTCCCGCGATTCTCTGCAATCCCTCCCCTCCCGCGATTCGCAGCATCCACCCCCCCACAACCCCCCCTCCTGCAATTCGCGGCACCCCCCGCGACCCCCCCTCCTGCAATTCGCGGCACCCTCCGCGACCCCCCCTCCCGCGATTCGCAGACACCTAAGTTGCAATACAGGCATCTTTCATACAATTCTAACCATATTTCTCATATACAAACGTTCACAAATTAAGGGGGCGCAGCCCCTTACGACGGTGTGAAGAGCGCCCGTAGGGCGCGATGAATCACCTAGTAATATTAATAATTAGCCACCATATATAACCAGGAGGAATAACTTTAAGTGGGGGCAGGACGGAGTCTGTGTACAGACCAATTGTTCTAAATATACAGTTTATTCATTGGCACAAAACAGCAAAATAGGTTAAAATTAAAAAAGTGCATTAAGAAAAAAGTGAATAGAAATTGGAGCTGTGTGTCCGTGTCGCTGTACACTTATACAGTGCCCGTGTCAGCAGATTTCCACATACACAATTTTCTTTAATAACTCATGTCGACCTATTCCTGTGTTGACCTTTTTCATGCAGCCTTTTGGATTGTGTCGACCGTTTTCAGCATCAATTTAAACCAGGTCGATGTTTTTCATATGTAGACCTTTTCACTGCCGACCAAAAGATCTAATTACTGTCGACTTAATGACCCTCACCCCTGGTCACAGCGTCTATAAACTGTTATGTAGGACAGGAGACAAGTTCCGAAAACTAAAATAGCATAAATTCCCAAACGTTGGGCAAAAGAAGCAGCCTCTGTGTTTTCCTTCACATGTAGTCATACAGGTAGAGTCGGACAACAGGAATAATAGGCGCTACATGATAATGTATTTATAGCATTCCTCCCAACTGTCCTGATTACAGTGGTATGGTCCCGCTATTTGGAGCCTGCCCTGATGTCCCTTGAGGGGAGGTGATCATGGCTGCTCTGCTTTGTGGAGCAGCCGGTGATTGCTGGATAGGTGCCGTGCGCAGCAAGGAGAGACGGGGCTGGGTACGCTGGCAAAGAGGATGGAAAACCCGGGGCCTCGATGCCCGGTCCCGCCCCCGTTGCACATAGCCCCGCCCCTTTCCAGGGCCAGCTGCATGCAGGTCCCACTGATCTATTGGTAAAAGTTGGAAGGCATGTTCGATGTTCTGTGTATACAATACATTCCTTTTTCTTTTTTAATAGTAGGATCGGCAGCAATTAGCTGTATGCTCTGGCCTTCGTCTGCGGATCTTCGCCTCCAGTGAAGTGTATGGCCTTTGTCAAACATACATAAAAAAAAATAAAAAAATGATACCCGATCTATTGTCTGCGGGCAGACGTGATTCTAGTCTGGCTCTAAACACAGATATTTCTCCATTCCCAGGAGAGAAATTGGCCTCACACCCCTTGCTGAAACACAGGGGCGGATTGGCCCACCGGGAAACCGGGCCGTTTCCCGGTGGGCCGGCACATTTTAGAGTCATAGCGGCCGCCCACCCTCCCTGGCTGGGCCGCGGCCACCAAACCGCCATCTCCGCGGTTACCGGCCGCGGCCGCAGCAAAATGCCCTGAATAAACATGGCCGCGGCTGTGGCCGAAGTTGAAATGGCCGCGGGAGGGCTGGTGCGCATGTGCGGCCGCACACAGCACCTCCCGCGGTGCTTACAGCCCGACTGACACACTTCCGGGTTTTGCGGCGCCACCCTTCTCCCCGCCAGCGGAGCTCTGAAGCCGCGCAAAAAATTAAATGTATGTGAGCGGCTGCTGGGAGAGAGAAGTGCGGATGCTTCAGTAATGTCCACAGCTGTGTCTGCTTTCATTGATGCTTTGAGTAGGGCACTCAAAGCGGCAATGAAAGCAGACACAGCTGTGGACATTACTGAAGAATCCGCACTTCAGGGCGATGGTTGCTGCTGGGAATCAGAAGCAGCGCTGCAGCGGTCGGGTGCCTACCTCGGGGGATCAGCAGCCAGAGGAGCCGGCTTGGTGACAAGCAGAACAGGCAGGGATCGAATGTGTTCCTCACTTGATTTGTATGCCTGGGGGCTCCACTCTACACTCTCCCTGCACAGGCTGCTGCTGCGTGCTGCTGAACTTCCTGTGTCAGAAGAATGAAGCTCCAGTTCTATAAAGGTGGTGGCTGAGGGTATGATTCATCGGGGTACTGACAGGTAATGCACTTCCACTGTACAGTGTGTTTGTCACTGTGTGTGCATGTTAGTTTGCCCTCCCCTGCCCATTTCAATTACAGCAGCTGTAATGGGGTGCTTTCAGCCAGGACCCTGACACTGCAAAATGGCACCTAGCTGCTCTGAGATTACCATCCCTGGCCCCACTGCCCCAATGTACACCATAATTCTCCTCTCTCCTGCTCATCCACCCACCCACTATTCCTCCTCTCTCCTACTCTCCCACTATTCATCCTCTCTCCTGCTCTTCCACCCACTCTTCCTCCTCTCTCCTGCTCCATCCACCCACTATTCCTTCTCTCTCCTGCTCCATCCACCCACTCTTCCTCCTCTCTCCTGCTCCATCCACCCACTATTCCTTCTCTCTCCTCTTGTTTCTCCCACTAATCCTCCTCCATACTCCCGTATCTAGCCACACTAGTAACCATTCTCCCCCCAATTACAGTGCACCCCCTGTCATTTTTTCATCTGGATCATGCATTAGAGTACAGTAGCCAAAGAAGGAGGGGGCAGTTTAGACTGAAGGAGAAAAGGGGAGGCCATCCTTTAAGGCAGTGGTTCCCAACCCTGGTCCTCAAGTACCCCCAACTGTGCACATTTTCCAGGTCTCCACACAGAATCACAGGTGACATAATTAGCTCCACCTGTGATCTTTTAAAACGTGTCTGAATAATGAGTGCACCTGCTGGGTGACCTGGAAATGTGCACTGTTGGGGGTACTTGAGTACCAGGGTCGGGAACCACTGCTTTAAGGGACAGTTTCTGCAGGGCAGGCATGCCATCTGCATTTCCTCTGCCACAGTGCAACCCACCTTCCCATTTAATCTGCTTAATCCCTTCCCCCATCCCAGAGCTGTCATATGCTTTGATACAGGCAGAATGGGGCTCTGGGCATGGCCAGCGGTGAGATGATGTGTCTAACCAACTGCGTCTCCATGCTTTGTAACTTATATTTCAGCTAACAGTATAGGTGCAGTAGGCAGAAGCTGGGCTCCCGGGGGGGTGTAAGAGCAGGGTCAGGGCACAGCATACTGCAGACTTTGGCCACTGAGCTGGAGGGAGTGAAGACAAGCTGTAATGTCACTGTAGTGTAGCATTTACAGTGTAGTGATATAGTGCTGCATATTGAGGGAATGTACTGTAGTGTAGAGGAGTGGAGGCAATGTAGTGTAGAGGAGTGGGGGCAATGTACTGTAATGTAGTGATTTCTTTCAGTGTAGAGATATACTGTAGGACCTGATTCTGGTTGGCTTAGACTTGCGGAGTCAGGTCCTAGACCTGGGCGGGCGGCTGACGTCCTGTGGTGGGAGGCAGGTTGGTGGGGGCCTAAAACATATGTTTGCACCTGGGCCTACTAGACATTAGTTCCGCCACTGAGTGCTGTGTAGGGAGATCGGTGCTGCTGCTGTGATCTGTGCGGTGCTGGTAGGTGGGGGTTGCTGTGCAGGAAGAAGGGTTAGGGGTGCTGACATGCTGGGATAGGTGTTGGTTGCTGTGTTGTGCTGGAACAGGGTTGGTGAGTGTGGCGAGATGGCATACAGGGATGGGTGCTCTGCTGTGATCTGTGCTGTGCTTGAAGAGGGGTTTTAAATGAGGGGTGCTGTGCTGGGTGAGGGGTGATGGATGCTACATAGTAAGGGGAGAGTCTGGGGTCCTGTGTTGTGAGGGTAGACTATGCCGTATAGAATGCCTTCTGTGGTAGGGCTGTAAGGGACTTTACGCTAACATCCCCCCGTCATTTAGGTGCTTATTTTTTTTAAATCTAGTTTAAGTTGCAGCTGACACCAGAGACGGGAACTGCGGTCTGAACCTTGCGGGAACCAGAAGCAGACAGCTAGAGACGGGAGCCTGACCCACAAAGCTGCTTGAAGCTGACACCAGAAGCAAGAGTCAGGAGCTGAGGTATGAACCTGGTGCTAGCCGGAAGCTGATATCTAGAAGCACGAGCCTGGAGATCGGATCGGACACTCGCAGCTGCCGGGAGCTGGCAACTAGAAGCAGGAGCTGTGCAGCAGCCTGGAGCTGACAGCCGGAGGTAAGTCGGGGGGTCGAGCGCAGCTTAGGATGTGGCAGTATGGCCCTCTACCTCACAAGCTGCTTCACACCACACTTGCACCAATGTTACATAACTCCCTCTTTCTCTCTCTCCGACTCTCCCTTTCTATCTCTATCCACCCCTCCGTCACTCTTTTCCTTTCTCTCCTTTCCTTTACAGCTGATTTCTCCCTCCTCTCTATTTCTCTCTCCTCTCCTTCTCTCTCCTCTCCTTCTCTCCCTTCTCTCTCTTCCTCTCTCTCCTTCTCCTCCTCCCCCCTTCTCTCTCTCTACATCCTTAGCCTCTCTATCTCCCTCCCTCTCATCCTCTTTTACTTTGTCTCTCCCTCTCCATTATTATTATTATAATTTTATTTATAAGGCGCCACAAGTGTTTCGCAGCGCCGTACAAAGGAACAATACAGGGAGACAAAGCTTGGCATAACATTGAATAAATAACAAAAATACAGTACAAATAAAGAGCGCCACAGATCAATACACATTACAGCTTGGATATAAGTAGTGAGGACTCAATCAACATACAACTAGAGGCTTGATGCCAATGATGGAGAGGAGTATGCGGACAAAGATGGTCACTGAGTGTTGGAGTATAGGAGAGCTGTGAGTGAAATGTGAAGAGAAGTGGGCTTTGACAACAGGAGGGAAGAGGGCCCTGCTCAGAGGAGCTTACAATCTAGTAGGAAGGGGAGACAGACAGATTGCAAGAGGTGCAAGCGAGTGGGTGGTGGTTAGATAGCAGGATGTAAACAGGCAGGGGGTCGGAGAACCAGCTGGTTTATGCAGTGGAAGGGTACGCTTTGATGAATAGGTGAGTTTTCAGTGCCTGTTTGAAGCTTTGCAAGGTCGGGGAGAGTCTAATGGAGCGAGGGAGTGCGTTCCACTGAGGGGGTGCAGCACGGGCAAAGTCCTGTACTCTAGCATGGGAAGCAGTGATCAGGGTGGAGGAGAGACGACAGTCGTCATTTCCCTCTACCCCTCTCTTTCTATCTCCCTCCTTTCTCTCCCCCTCTTACCCTTCTCTCCGCCTCTCTCCCTATCCATTCCCCTCTATCCCACTCCACCCTTCCCCTCTTACCCCCTTCCCTTCTTTCCCTCTGTCCCCTCTCCCCCCCTCCCTCCTCTTTCCCCACTCTCTATTTCTGTCACCTCTCTCTTCTGTCATCCAATGCCTCTACCTGCCATCCTCTGTCACACATTGCCTTCCCCTGGCATCATCCACTTACTACCTCTTTTACTCTCTCCCTGAGGTCACCCACTGCTTATCTCTATCACCCTTTGTCTCTCTTTGTAAACCACTGCCACTCTATCTCCCACTATCCATCCCCATCGTCCACTACATCACCCTCTACCTTTCCCCGGTGTGACTGTCACTATCTCCCCATTTCCCTCTCTCTCCTGTTGGTCTCTGACTTTTTTAGACATCACTCTTTGCCTCTTCCTGTTACCTTTTCACTGTCACCCACTGCCTCTCTACATCATTTCCTTTGAGACCACACCATTGTAAGGCCATGGCCACTGTTCCAGTTTTTTTACTTTTTGCACTGGGAGCCGAATTGCCAAGAAACAGTCCAATTGTTTTTGGCTGAGGGGATCAAAATTTCTAGTTACGCCACTGAAACCCCCCCCCCCCCCCACACACACACACAGCCTAACCCTAACCATACTCGCACCCCTGCGGCCTAACCTTAACCCTACTCATATCCCTCACAGGCCTTACCCTAACTAAAAAAAACACACACACAACCTAACCATACACCCCCTGCCCCCCTGCAGCCTAAACCTACTTCTACACACAACTCAGCCTAACCCTAATAATAATTCTTTGCAGCCTAGCTATAACCATACAAATACTGCTCCCGCCTGTCCCCTTATCCACACTACCACTACTCCAGCCGGCCCCTGCTTCCCACTACTGCTCCCGCCTGTCCCCTTATCCACACTACTCCTACTCCAGCCTGCTGCTGTTTCCCACTACTGCTCCCAGCCTGTCCCCTTATCCACACTACCACTACTCCAGCCGGCCCCTGCTTCCCACTACTGCTCCCAGCCTGTCCCCTTATCCACACTCCCACTACTCCAGCCGGCCCCTGCTTCCCACTACTGCTCCTAGCCTGTCCCCTTATCTTCTCTATTACTACTCCAGCCTGCCCCTGCTTCCGACTACTGCTCCCAGCCTGTCCCCTTATCCACACTACTACTACTCCAGCCTGCCCCTGCTTCCCACTACTGCTCCTAGCCTGTCCCGTTATCTTCACTATTACTACTCCAGCCTGCCCCTGCTTCCCACTACTGCTCCTAGCCTGTCCCCTTATCTTCTCTTTTACTACTCCAGCCTGCCCCTGCTTCCCACTACGGCTCCTAGCCTGTCCCCTTATCTTCTCTATTACTACTCCAGCCTGCCCCTGCTTCCCACTACTGTTTCTAGCCTGTCCCCTTATCCACACTACTATTACTCCAGCCGGCCCCTGCTTCCCACTACTGCTCCTAGCCTGTCCCCTTATCTTCTCTATTACTACTCCAGCCTGCCCCTGCTTCCCACTACTGTTTCTAGCCTGTCCCTTTATCTTCTCTATTACTACTCCAGCCTGCCCCTGCTTCCCACTACGGCTCCTAGCCTGTCCCCTTATCTTCTCTATTACTACTCCAGCCTGCCCCTGCTTCCCACTACTGCTCCTAGCCTGTCCCTTTATCTGCACTACTACTCCAGCCTGCCCCTGCTTCCCACTACTGCTCCTAGCCTGTCCCCTTATCCACACTACTATTACTCCAGCCTGTCTCTGCTTCCGACTACTGCTCCCAACCTGCCCCCTGCTCCCCTCCAGGCCTCACTGTACAGTACCCACCCATAGCCACTATCCGCTCAAACCCCTGGCTTCCAGTATATACCTCTCTGACTTGTACACTACCGACAATATCCCTGCCCCCCCAGGAACATACACTGTCCATGCTACCCCAAGTCCTCCTAGCCACAGTACCCCCACCCCAGGGACATATACTTTCCACACTTTTTTGTGTGTGTGGAGCTCAATGTGTTTTTATTTTATTTCTGTGGGGGCTAATGGTTAATGTTTGCCCTGTCAGGGGTCAATGTATTTATTTTACCTGTTTGGGCTATCAGTAAATATCATTGTTTTCTATTTGAGCCAGTGTTTTATCTGGGGGGGAGAGGGGTGACAATGTGTTTATTCCTGTGGGGGGCAAATTGATTTTGATGTTTTTTTTTTCCTGCTGGTGCAAATGTGTTTGTATTTTCCTGCGGGGCCAGTCCATATATTTGGTGCACGGCCATGCACCAGGGCAGTGTAATGGCATTAGCATATAGCTGCAGATGCAACTGCAGCAAAAGTTGCAAGAAAGGCCGCAACTGCATGCAACCTGGAATTCTACCCTATAAGTAGGGATCCCGCCCCCTTTCACAGACCCCACCCCCTCAGCAGACTCCACCCCCATTAGGGCTGCTTTCATAAATTTCCCGGGCTGGTTTTTCATCCCAATCCGCCCCTGCTGAAACAGGTAAGGATCATATGGTCGACCTAAAGATTGTCGACAGTCATTAGGTCAACATACTGCAAGGTCGACATGGGTCAAGGTCAACAGGTCATTTGGTCCAAAAAAGCATTAGGTCAAAATGGTCTAGCTCTGGGGTAGCCAACCCTAGTCCTCGAGAGCTACCAACAGTGCATGTTTTGCAGGTCTCCTCACAGAATCACAAGTGAGCTAATTAGCTCCATCTGTATCTTTTAAAATGTGCCAGTGATTAATGAGTGCAGCTGTGCAGCAGCTAGGTTGTCTGTAAAATGTGAACTGTTGGTAGCTCTCGAAGGCTAGGGTTGGCTACCACTGGTCTAGCTCAACATGGGGTTTTGTACTTTTTTTTTTACCCGAATGCCGACACAGTCAACATGGACACAGGATTAAGTGCACCGCATCCCCTCGCATGTCTGGCTGTGCTTGGCACTCTATGTTATTCTCCCACCGCACCCTAGTGCAGGCGTTCCCAACCACGGTCCTCAAGGCACACCAACAGTACAGGTTTTAATGATATCCAGGCTTGAGCACAGGTGACTTAATTAGTACCTGTGATTTGGATTAATCCATCTGTGCTGAAGCCTGGATATCACTAAAACCTGCACTGTTGGTGTGCCTTGAGGACCGTGGTTGGGAACGCCTGCCCTAGTGGATGGTAGGGCATGAAATTCCGCCTGTCGGCACATGTCGGCTCAAAAAACCCCCCAAAAATCCAGTGAAAAACCCAGTCGACCTAGACCATGTTGACCTAATGACCTGTCGACCTAGACCCATGTCGACTTTGCAGTATGTCGACCTGATGACTGTCGACCATCTGATATCGCTGATACAGGTTAATAGATAGAGGCTATCAATCCGAACGGCCTGTAATTGGTATAGCTATCTCACCCCTGCATTACTATATTAAGTATCAATTGGTAATGGGGGAGGCGCACCCAGGAATATGTATTAGACTTGGAAGCAAAGAAAGATAAAGTATTCCTACAAGGGGCAATCTAGGTTAGCATATATTAATGTTCTGATTAATGTTATAGGTACATTAATAAAGTGACCCAAGAAACAGAGAATTGGCTAAAACATGATGTTTATTGAATCATTTATTAAGGACAGCGAAATATTAAAAACATAAGTGAAAAGTGATAAATGTGAAATAAAGTGCATTAGAAAAAAAATTAAAATAAGTCTGTTACGTGTGTGTTATCGGTCATAGCATGTGTGTCTGTAATACTGTTATTAATCTCCACGCAAATATCAATTATTGCTCTAATTAGGCAGTCTTGTAAATTCATCAACAAAGGGACATGTGCACGTTTCAAGATGACGGGTGCAGCAAAATTGTTAGGAATAAAGGTGCGTACACACGGGGCAATATGATCGCTGGCAATATATTGCTAGCAATCATATCAGCAATCATATTGCCCAGTGTCCCGTTTTGTGAAAACGGGAGCGCGCACCCGGCGATTTATCGCTGGTGCACACTCCAATCACTGGCAATATGGTCGCTCAGCAACCATATTCCCAGCTATTTCAGCCCCTATCGCCCCCGTGTGTACACAGCATAATCGCCCCCGGATGACGTCAGCGAACCGGGACCAGGGCGGTCTTTTCGTATGGGCTTAATGGGCACTTGCTCTGGGGCCCCAGGTGTATAAGGGCCATACTCTGATAGCTGAGGATCCCCTTTTTCCAGGGATACCAGCATTTTTAAAATCGGCCCTGGGGAAATGGAGATATCCAACTTCAAAGCAGCAGTCCACATCTGACCTGTTAATTGCACTTCCCAGTCAGAATTCTCAGGTTCTCTCTGACTTAAGGTGCCCATACGCGTCTCGATGCGGGCGTGCATTTTGAGCTTAAATAGCACGCATCGCATTCATCCTTGTACATGCGTTGTGCATACAATGCGATGAAAAGCAAGTACAAAAAGTATGTGCAGCACATACTTTTCTCTTTCAATGGTCCTGGTGACACAGCTTCACATTGGGATGTAGGAGGGTCCGCAGGAGCCAGGCACCTATCCTAAAGCTTTTGGAGGGTAGGCTCCTCTCCTACTGCATCCCAGACTCCTCAGTTCGTGTTAGGTGCCCACTGGAGTGGGTGCTATTCTAAAGGGCTGCCGGAGCAGCCGAAGGAGTAGAGTTAGTTAGGGTTTTTATTATTTTATTAACTTTTACACTAGCTAGGTAGGCACAGTGTGAGGATTCTCATTAGTGAATCCTCACACTGCTAGCACAGCAGGAGCTGACAGAAGCGCGTCCTGTCAGCTCACTGTGCACAGGGGAGACGCTGCCTGGCCTCCCTGTGCAGCGCTTACAGCTTCTTTTAAGAAGCTACGAAAACTCCACAGAATGATACTGAGCGCTGATTACCTATTCTACCGACTGTCCAGGATACACAACCAGTGTCCAACATACAAATTCTCAGTTGAAGTAAAAAAAATTGTGACATCTAGTGGTGCGAATAGGAACTGCAGGCAATCATCCCGATCATCCCTTTTTGTGATCATCCTTTTAGTACATCCGCAAATGGTGCCCTGCATACACAAATACATCCACTATAACCACAAACCCTAGCATACTACACATCCTATAACTAGCGAGTCTACCACATACCGACATCCTAAAAAAGAAACCTCCTCTATTACCCATAACGCCCAGCATAAACACACAACAGCGCACATATACCTGTACCACAGCCGCACAGCATCTGCCATGAGCCTGACGTCTGCCTTGTGTCCCGTGTCCTCGGCTCCTGCAGCAGGAGGTGCTGGGTCGTCCTCTGCTCCGCCTGTTGTGCTGTTCTGGGTCGGCCTCTGCTTCCACCCCCGGCTCCTATCAGGCTGGGGATCCTCCTCTATCCTCTCCTCCGCTGGGCTGTCACCTGTCCTCTGAGCAGCTCCTGTCCTTGATGTTACATCGTGTTCTTAACTTACTTTCGGGCAGGCATCTCTACGGGCAGCTCCGCACCACTGAGGGGGCTTCTACAGGTCTCCAGCTAGGGGTCCTTTGCATGTCCTCCAGTCCTGGTTCCTCGAGAGCGGGTGTCCTTCGCGGTGCCTGCGCACCTTGGTCTCCACTTGCTGCATCCTCTATCTTCTTCGGAGCAACTTCAAGAGAATCCTCCGGCTGGGTGTGCTCCCAGGTAATTTACCCCCTCAGCACCTTCTTCCTTGAGGTTCTAGTCTTCACCCTCTCGGCTCCTCCACAGGCAGGCACTATGTAGGACACCTCGGCAGCACACATCATTCTGTTCTCTCTGGGTTTGGGGCTCCTCCTGTGGTTGGCAGCTAGTGGGGGCAGCGCGGTTCCCTTCCCTCTGGCAGGTGGCAGCAGTAGGGGACTTGGAGGAGCCTGGCTCTCCTGGCGCCATTCCTGGTCTCACAGCTGCGCAGCCTCCGCTCCTTACAGGTCAGCAGCTCACAGCACTGCACAGGCCCTTGTCCTCTCCAGGGATCACTCTTCCCGGTGCCGGCTCTCTCTGTTGTGGGTTATGCATCGCTGCAGGACCGCCTCTGATCCCCCTGCCCTACCTCTCTATAGTCCCTCTCACTGGCTCACCCGCCATATCCTGTACTGGCTGTATCATATATTTTTATATTATCCAAGCAGGCAGCGGCACTCCATGGGCTTAACAATGTGTTTATTGGAGGTGACCGACGTTTCGGGGACTGGA
Source organism: Crinia signifera (assembly GCF_055691185.1). Taxonomy (NCBI): domain Eukaryota; kingdom Metazoa; phylum Chordata; class Amphibia; order Anura; family Myobatrachidae; genus Crinia; species Crinia signifera. The sequence continues at coordinate 35,324 of NW_028142655.1, forward strand.
TACCCCTTTGTCAAGGTGTACAACGCGTGCGGGTGACACAGCAAACATTTAAATACATACAGCATGTGCATACTCACCATTCCCGTACGTGGAGCGTCCCGGTTGCGTCCAGTGCGGCTTCCGGTGCGGGCGGATGTCAGTGGGCGGAGCCTCACTGCATCATCACGCTCCCCTCTGTTGTAGATGGGTTGCTATGGTGACCCCACCGTATCGCCCACTTCTGTATGACAACCTCCGCTCCAGGATCCGGGTTTGGCTTCTGCCTATAACAACACATAAATGGCACATAAATAACCTACATTAAAACAGTAAAACAATGTTAAAAAATGGTGCAAGTTTGAAGTGTAAATTTCAGATGCCACGGGACTACTGCCCGAGCAATGTTTAAGAAGTGATGTGAAGAAGATGTCACCGCATCTAGCGTGACAATTGTATGGTGTTAACACAGGGATCCGGACGGGTGTGTTACATATGGATCTCTGTATACAATAATAACATGGTCAAACTGATCGCTAATGATCATGTTTGTAAATCGGAGATGTCAGGCTCTAACACATGGGGGAGATGTGCTGTGGGATCTCTATGAATGTGAGAATTACAGGGGCGTGTTGTACCATAAATATCGGCTCCACAAGTGATATATATGCTTCATGTTGTCTTTGAGAACAGAACAGCAGTATAGCGTGTATATATATACTATGTATACATCGGGGGAAATGTACCAAAATGGATTCGTAAAAAATAGGTGTATTCGTAGGCAGAAATACGCCTATTTTTTACACATTTGTATTTTTGGGATTTACACACACTTCTTTGTATGTCAAACAGACAGATCGCAATACTATACTTAGACACAACAGCTCGCACCCACGCAACACGGTGGAGAGTCTCCCATACTCAGTTTTTGAGAGTATGCAGGATCACTGATACCGACTCTGAAACCCATCACCAACTGGACATCATGCAGCAGAAGTTCGAGGACAGAGGCTACCCCAGACAGGGCCTACTTAAAGCCAAGGCCAGGGCTCTGGCGTGTGAGCGCACCACTCTTATCACAGGTGCAACACCTAAAGTCATAAAGCCATGTATTCCATGGGTTAATGACTTTAGCTCTGCCAGCCGAGAAACCACCAGCAGAGTAAAAAACTGGTGGGAAATTGTGCGTTCGGATCCCGAGCTACCGGTGTTCAAAGACACCAAGCTGATGCCGAGCTACAAGCGCGGCCCAAACTTGAAGGACCTATTGGTCAAGACCGAGATTACAAATTTTGACACCCCTTCTAGACAAATCAGACCCACCAGAATGGGCTGTTACCGGTGCCTAGGCTGCACAACATGCAGCTTCATGACAGCTTGCACCGAAGTTGCACATCTCTATACGGGTAAAAATTTTTTAAATCAGATGGCCCCTCACGTGCACGACTAAATTTGTTATCTACATCATTTATTGTCCATGTGGAATACATTACATCGGCAAGACCGATTGTGCCATACGGGCAGCCCTTCATTCTGGCTCAGGGGAGCAACCAGTGACCAGGCATTTCGCCAAGGCCAAACATAACATGGCAATGATCAAATATAAGATCATAGACCACGTGCCGGCACACATACGGGGTGGCAACCGTTCCAAACAGCTTCTGCAGCTTGAGTCCAAGTGGATTTACAAAATGGACACACTACACCCTAAAGGCCTTAATGACACACTTGGCCTACATAATTTTTTGTAACCATTTTGGTCCACTAACACACAATCATGTCTTCCTTCTTCCTTTTCTCTCCCCCTTGTTAAAGGTACTTGTCATCCCACTGTGTGACACCAGTCCCCCAGCCTTATCGGTGTCCAGGTGACACACCAGGATAACATATAATATACAAGATGCTGGCATTCTGTTGTTGCAATTTCTGGCTTCTGGTGCTATGCGCATACAGTGATGCTGGCTGCATCACCCCACACAGGGCTGTTTTTGCTTATTATAGATACCCAGCAGGGACTCAGTATTTCTCCCTGCATTTAAACCACTCACGCCATAGGGTTTGCACCTCACCCAGTATATGCACTTTGACTTTTGCCCAGTACGGCTCCAATTCGGGGCCGCACGCAGTTATCTTTTTATACGTATACCCTTTTTAAATGTTCGTTTTTTATTATATATGGCTTCTCATTTTTAGCCACTAGATGTCACTATGTAGTCATAATATGGTCATGTCCACTTGTTTTTTTGCATTTTTTATTCACTTGCATCCTCTGAAGTTTTGTGTATGTATGGATGCCTTTGTTGCTTTATGACTTCTGTAGCACGATACTTGTATTCATGCTAATGTGAGCTGCAATCTCTTTCCCAGCCCACCCACGTCACCGCGGGATGACGACCGTGATGACGCTCGGTCAGCTGGACGCCGCCGAACGTGGTGACGTCACTGCTGTGCGCAGGACTCCGGAAACCGGCCCGTGGATGCTCGTGGGGGACGGCTACAGGGAGGGGGTAAGTTAGCGCCTATTTGTTAACATGTCTTATAAATACCCATGCACTTGCACTTTATTCTGTACTTCACCCTGTCTGCATTTTGTCCTGACGACGGGGGTCCGGCCCCCGAAACGTTGACGCCTGTAAGACCACTTATGGAATAAACACGGCCTTTTGATTTCACCAGCATTTGTGAGTCCTCGAGTGCCCATTCATTTCGTCATTGTATTCTGTGGGCAGTTCATTGTGGCTGCCCTCTGCAAGCTGGCACCGGGGCAAGCTACACATCTCAGCTCACTTCAGTCCAGAGTGACGGCCCTTCCGGATTTATATATATATATATATATATATATATATATATATATATATATATATATAGAACAAAGAGTGGGGTACCCTTTCAATGCGCTAGATAAAGTAGATTGGGCAGCACTCTGTCAGTCCCCCCTGTTAGCGGGGGAAGTGGGGAATAGAAGAAAAAAGATAGAAGACAGAGCGCGCCACTATTTTATGGAGATCCACCACCAGAAGGATCAAGAAAATATATCGACAGGTCACTGTACAACAGTATTTAATACAATTAATTTAAAAACAAAGTAAAAACATTTTTGCTTGTATGCAGTCAGTTGGTCGAATCGATATAATCAGGAAAAAACTCCCAAGGCGTTTCGTCAAAAAAAATGACTTCCTCAGGGGTAACTTTCTAGGTGGTGGAGAAAGGCCATATTACTAATTTAGTATATACACAATTAAGTAGTTACTTTTTCAATACTGAGAATGTACATACCCTTAGGTAAATGGATAGTGAATGTAAGTTTTCACTCCGGATAGCGGTCTTACTGACAAACTGTACAAAAGTGTGCAAATGGATCCCTTGGAGATCTTAATGCTGGTATCCAGCTGCAACTATAGCATAATAATAGAGTATACAAAGAAAATAAAATACTGTACTCTATAGCGCCTTCGGATCCGGGAGCAGCCTGAGTTTTTGACTCATCCACTGATACCACAATATTTTCTGCTCAAACTACATAATATTAATAATTAGCCACCATATATAACCAGGAGGAATAACTTTAAGTGGGGGCAGGACGGAGTCTGTGTACAGACCAATTGTTCTAAATATACAGTTTATTCATTGGCACAAAACAGCAAAATAGGTTAAAATTAAAAAAGTGCATTAAGAAAAAAGTGAATAGAAATTGGAGCTGTGTGTCCGTGTCGCTGTACACTTATACAGTGCCCGTGTCAGCAGATTTCCACATACACAATTTTCTTTAATAACTCATGTCGACCTATTCCTGTGTTGACCTTTTTCATGCAGCCTTTTGGATTGTGTCGACCGTTTTCAGCGTCAATTTAAACCAGGTCGATCTTTTTCATATGTAGACCTTTTCACTGCCGACCAAAAGATCTAATTACTGTCGACTTAATGACCCTCACCCCTGGTCACAGCGTCTATAAACTGTTATGTAGGACAGGAGACAAGTTCCGAAAACTAAAATATCATAAATTCCCAAACGTTGGGCAAAAGAAGCAGCCTCTGTGTTTTCCTTCACATGTAGTCATACAGATAGAGTCGGACAACAGGAATAATATGCGCTACATGATAATGTATTTATAGCATTCCTCCCAACTGTCCTGATTACAGTGGTATGGTCCCGCTATTTGGAGCCTGCCCTGATGTCCCTTGAGGGGAGGTGATCATGGCTGCTCTGCTTTGTGGAGCAGCCGGTGATTGCTGGATAGGTGCCGTGCGCAGCAAGGAGAGACGGGGCTGGGTACGCTGGCAAAGAGGATGGAAAACCCGGGGCCTCGATGCCCGGTCCCGCCCCCGTTGCACATAGCCCCGCCCCTTTCCAGGGCCAGCTGCATGCAGGTCCCACTGATCTATTGGTAAAAGTTGGAAGGCATGTTCGATGTTCTGTGTATACAATACATTCCTTTTTCTTTTTTAATAGTAGGATCGGCAGCAATTAGCTGTATGCTCTGGCCTTCGTCTGCGGATCTTCGCCTCCAGTGAAGTGTATGGCCTTTGTCAAACATACATAAAAAATAAATAAAAAAATGATACCCGATCTATTGTCTGCGGGCAGACGTGATTCTAGTCTGGCTCTAAACACAGATATTTCTCCATTCCCTGGAGAGAAAGAGAGAAATTGGCCTCACACCCCTTGCTGAAACAGGTAAGGATCATATGGTCGACCTAAAGATTGTCGACAGTCATTAGGTCAACATACTGCAAGGTCGACATGGGTCAAGGTCAACAGGTCATTTGGTCCAAAAAAGCATTAGGTCAAAATGGTCTAGCTCAACATGGGATTTTGTACCTTTTTTTTTACCCGAATGCCGACACAGTCAACATGGACACAGGATTAAGTGCACCGCATCGCCTCGCATGTCTGGCTGTGCTTGGCACTCTATGTTATTCTCCCACCACACCCTAGTGCAGGCGTTCCCAACCACGGTCCTCAAGGCACACCAACAGTACAGGTTTTAATGATATCCAGGCTTGAGCACAGGTGACTTAATTAGTACCTGTGATTTGGATTAATCCATCTGTGCTGAAGCCTGGATATCACTAAAACCTGCACTGTTGGTGTGCCTTGAGGACCGTGGTTGGGAACGCCTGCCCTAGTGGATGGTAGGGCATGAAATTCCGCCTGTCGGCACATGTCGGCTCAAAAACCCCCCCAAAAATCCAGTGAAAAACCCAGTCGACCTAGACCATGTTGACCTAATGACCTGTCGACCTAGACCCATGTCGACTTTGCAGTATGTCGACCTGATGACTGTCGACCATCTGATATCGCTGATACAGGTTAATAAATAGAGGCTATCAATCCGAACGGCCTGTAATTGGTATAGCTATCTCACCCCTGCATTACTATATTAAGTATAAATTGGTAATGGGGGAGGCGCACCCAGGAATATGTATTAGACTTGGAAGCAAAGAAAGATAAAGTATTCCTACAAGGGGCAATCTAGGTTAGCATATATTAATGTTCTGATTAATGTTATAGGTACATTAATAAAGTGACCCAAGAAACAGAGAATTGACTAAAACATGATGTTTATTGAATCATTTATTAAGGACAGCGAAATATTAAAAACATAAGTGAAAAGTGATAAATGTGAAATAAAGTGCATTAGAAAAAAAATTAAAATAAGTCTGTTACGTGTGTGTTATCGGTCATAGCATGTGTGTCTGTAATACTGTTATTAATCTCCACGCAAATATCAATTATTGCTCTAATTAGGCAGTCTTGTAAATTCATCAACAAAGGGACATGTGCACGTTTCAAGATGACGGGTGCAGCAAAATTGTTAGGAATAAAGGTGCGTACACACGGGGCAATATGATCGCTGGCAATATATTGCTAGCAATCATATCAGCAATCATATTGCCCAGTGTCCCGTTTTGTGAAAACGGGAGCGCGCACCCGGCGATTTATCGCTGGTGCACACTCCAATCACTGGCAATATGGTCGCTCAGCAACCATATTCCCAGCTATTTCAGCCCCTATCGCCCCCGTGTGTACACAGCATAATCGCCCCCGGATGACGTCAGCGAACCGGGACCAGGGCGGTCTTTTCGTATGGGCTTAATGGGCACTTGCTCTGGGGCCCCAGGTGTATAAGGGCCATACTCTGATAGCTGAGGATCCCCTTTTTCCAGGGATACCAGAATTTATAAAATCGGCCCTGGGGAAATGGAGATATCCAACTTCAAAGCAGCAGTCCACATCTGACCTGTTAATTGCACTTCCCAGTCAGAATTCTCAGGTTCTCTCTGACTTAAGGTGCCC
>NW_028142656.1:0-41395 GCF_055691185.1 Crinia signifera
CTTACTCTCCTATCTCTATCTCTACCTCTTACTCTATCTCTAACCTCTTACCTCTATCTCTATCTCTAACCTCTATCTCTAACTCTATCTCTACTCTAACCTCTATCTCTAACCTCTATCTCTATCTCTAACCTCTATCTCTAACCTCTATCTCTAACCTCTAACCTCTATCTCTAACCTCTATCTCTAACCTCTATCTCTATCTCTAACCTCTATCTCTAACCTCTATCTCTAACCTCTATCTCTAACCTCTAACCTCTATCTCTAACCTCTATCTCTAACCTCTATCTCTATCTCTAACCTATATCTCTAACCTCTATCTCTAACCTCTATCTCTAACCTCTATCTCTAACCTCTATCTCTATCTCTAACCTCTATCTCTAACCTCTATCTCTAACCTCTATCTCTAACCTCTATCTCTAACCTCTATCTCTAACCTCTATCTCTAACCTCTATCTCTATCTCTAACCTCTATCTCTAACCTCTATCTCTAACCTCTATCTCTAACCTCTATCTCTAACCTCTATCTCTAACCTCTAACTCTATCTCTAACCTCTATCTCTAATCTCTATCTCTAACCTCTATCTCTAACCTCTATCTCTAACCTCTATCTCTAATCTCTATCTCTAACCTCTATCTCTAACCTCTATCTCTATCTCTAACCTCTATCTCTATCTCTAACCTCTATCTCTAACCTCTATCTCTATCTCTAACCTCTATCTCTAATCTCTATCTCTAACCTCTATCTCTAACCTCTATCTCTAATCTCTATCTCTAACCTCTATCTCTAACCTCTATCTCTATCTCTAACCTCTATCTCTATCTCTATCTCTAACCTCTATCTCTATCTCTAACCTCTATCTCTATCTCTAATCTCTATCTCTAACCTCTATCTCTAACCTCTATCTCTATCACTATCTCTATCCTCTATCTCTATCCTCTATCTCTATCACTATCTCTATCCTCTATCTCTATCACTATCTCTATCCTCTATCACTATCTCTATCCTCTATCTCTATCCTCTATCTATATCCTCTATCTCTATCCTCTATCTCTAACCTCTATCTCTATCACTATCCTCTATCTCTATCCTCTATCTCTATCTCTATCACTCTCTCTATCACTATCTCTATCTCTATCCTCTATCTCTATCTCTATCCTCTATCTCTATCTCTATCCTCTATCTCTAACCTCTATCTCTATCACTATCTCTATCTCTATCCTCTATCCTCTATCTCTAACCTCTATCTCTATCACTTTCTCTATCCTCTATCTCTATCTCTATCACTGGGGCAGATGTATTAACCAGCGTTAAGTGCAAAAATGCACTTAACGCTGGTTAACTGGGGGGGATTACGTCTGTCCTAATGTATTACTAGCGCACATAACGTGCGCTAGTGACAGCCCGCCGAGTTACGCTCGGCGGGGCTGTCCCCGCAATCCCCCCCAGGGATTAACGGCCGGGGCGATGTATTAACAGCCTTCAAGGCGTTAATTCGCCCCGGCCGCTTCGCCAGCTCAGGGCTAGCGTTGTCCTATCCCCCACTGTGGGGACAACGCTAGCCCTGCTTCTGGCTAGGGCTGCGCTGGAGATCTCGCGTTTTTTGCGAGATCTCGCGCATGCCCAGTGCGGCCGGCCGGGGGACAGGAGATAGCGCATCAGTATTAACTGATGCGCTATCTCCAGAAAGGGACATCGCCGAAGGGGGGAGTTAACGCTCCCCCACTTCGGCAGACAAGATGTTAATACATCTTGTCAATGTCCCTTCCTGCTTCACCTCGTTATTGAGGCGAAGCAGGAAGTATCATAGCGGCACGATAAGCGCTGCTATGATACATCTGCCCCACTATCCTCTATCTCTATCACTATCTCTATCCTCTATCTCTATCCTCTATCTCTATCACTATCCTCTATCTCTATCCTCTATCTCTATCTCTATCTCTATCACTATCTCTATCCTCTATCTCTATTCTCTATCTCTATCACTATCTCTATCTCTATCACTATCTCTATCCTCTATCTCTATCTCTATCTTTATCACTATCTCTATCTCTATCTCTAACCTCTATCTCTATCCTCTATCTCTATCACTATCTCTAACTCTATCTCTAACATCTATCTCTATCACTATCTCTATCCTCTATCTCTATCACTATCTCTATCCTCTATCTCTATCCTCTATCTCTATCACTATCTCTATCCTCTATCTCTATCTCTAACCTCTATCTCTATCCTCTATCTCTACCTCTACCACTATCTCTATCCTCTATCTCTATCCTCTATCTCTATCACTATCCTCTATCTCTATCCTCTATCTCTAACCTCTATCTCTATCACTATCTCTATCCTCTATCTCTATCCTCTATCTCTATCACTATCTCTATCTCTATCCTCTATCTCTATCTCTATCCTCTATCTCTATCTCTATCCTCTATCTCTATCTCTAACCTCTATCTCTATCACTATCTCTATCTCTATCTCTAACCTCTATCTCTATCCTCTATCTCTATCACTATCCTCTATCTCTATCCTCTATCTCTATCTGTCACAATCCTGCCAGAACTCAGTGTGTTTGTCCTGTCTTACCTGCCTGTCAGTCAGTCTTGTTTCTCAGCCTGCTGCAGCAAGATCTGAGTATGTGCTTGTAATGAGCACCTGGGTGATTCTGATTCAGCCATTAACTCTGTGGTTACCACTTGAAAGATACAAGTTCCCTGTTGGCCTCATCCAGAGACTGTTCCAGGTGTGGCCATTCCCAATCACCCGGATGGCCAATCAGTGCTGCTCTGAGGGGTTATCCTCCCAGCCCTGCATAGACGCTTTGCTTTTGCATTGTTGTCAATAACTTGGGAGGAAGCTTCAGCTTGTGTTCCTGCTTTAGCTCTGTGGTATTCCAGTTACCCAGCATTTGTATCCTGCTTCCAAGACCCTGCACCAGCATTTCTACACCTGTGTGTCTCCAAGTACCTGCTCCAGCGTTCCTACACCTGTGTGCTTCCAAGACCCTGCACCAGCGTTCCTGCACCTGTGTGCCTCCAACACCCTGCACCAGCGTTCCTACACCTGTGTGCCTCCAACACCCTGCACCAGCGTTCCTACACCTGTGTGCCTCCAAAACCCTGCACCAGCGTTCCTGCACCAGTGTTCACCTGTTCCTGCATTACAATTACCTGCACCAGTGTTACCCTGTACCTGTATCCAGTACCTGCTTCCTGTCCCAGCACCTGTGTTCCCGAGTCGCCTGCACCTGTGTTCCCGAGTCGCCTGCACAAGTGTTCCCGAAGTCGCCTGCACCTGTGTTCCCGAGTCGCCTGCACCTGTGTTCCCGAAGTCGCCTGCACCTGTGTTCCCGAAGTCGCCTGCACCTGTGTTCCCGAGTCGCCTGCACCTGTGTTCCCGAGTCGCCTGCACCTGTGTTCCCGAGTCGCCTGCACCTGTGTTCCTGAGTCGCCTGCACCTGTGTTCCCGAGTCGCCTGCACCTGTGCTTCCAGTTACCTGCACCTGTGCTTCCAAGTTACCTGCACCTGTGTTCATCTGTGCCAGTGTTCATCCGTACCTGTGCTTCCAAGTTACCTGCACCTGTGCTTCCGAGTTACCTGCACCTGTGCTTCCGAGTTACCTGCACCTGTGTTCATCTGCACCTGTGTTCATCCGTTCCTGCATTTTGAGTTACCTGCACCTGTGCTTCCGAGTTACCTGCACCTGTGCTTCCGAGTTACCTGCACCTGTGTTCATCTGCACCTGTGTTCATCCGTTCCTGCATTTTGAGTTACCTGCACCTGTGCTTCCGAGTTTCCTGCACCTGTTCTTCCGAGTTTTCTGCACCTGTGACCACTTGCACCCGCACGCTCCAGCATCTGCACCTGTGTCCACCTGTCTCTGCGTGCCTCAGTACCTGCACCCGCAACCACCTTCACCACTGCCTACCGTGCTTCCGGCACCTGCTCCCCAGTGGTCTAACTCCGTGCTTCCTGCACCTGCACTCCAGTGGCCCTACTCTGTGCTTTCCAGCTCCTGTGCTCCCGTGCCTCCAAGTAACTTATCAGTTCCCAGCTTTCCAAAGACTTTTACAGACTTTCAAATGTCCCCTGTACCAGTTCATTCTATGCAATAAACATTACCCATTTGTATCCACTTGCCTCCGTCCTGTTTCCATTGGGTTGTCAGCTAGCCACCAAGGTCACTCCCGGGTCCCAAATCCCCAGTCGTGACAGTATGCAAAAGCCCCTGGACTTGGCTAGTGACTTTAAAGTGGCTATTCAAAACCTGACAGCAATACCAATGGGAACCTACCACCACTCACTTATTCAGCTGCAAGAACTTTTGGCAAAAATGTTTCCCATAATAACTACGTTACTCAGTTACACTCCTGAGGTTGTGAAGCCCATCAGCTACAGCTCCAAAGTGAAAGGAGTCTCAGTGACAGTGCCTGTGAAATCTGAAAGGCCTCCCAACCTTCAGAGCGAAATTTCTGTCCAGGGCAAGCGGAGGTCCCAGCTTTCAGAATCTGAACGCCAAAGACGCAGGTCTCTCCATTTATGTTTCTACTGTGGTAATCCAGACCACTTCATTGAGAATTGTTCACTCCGGAAGCCCAAGAACAAAGTGATTCTGACCACATCCAGTCTTCAGCCCCAAGTGGGGGTCCGCAGTCTTCAGCCCCAAGTGGGGGTCCGCAGTCTTCAGCCCCAAGTGGGGGTCCGCAGTCTTCAGCCCCATGAGGGGGTCCGCAGTCCTGTGTCCACTCCGGTTCCAGCCGGTTCAAGTACCTCCATTGATGATCCGGTTCCAGCCGTCAGTCAGGAGGCTCATTCGGTTCCAGCCGATTCCGACACCTCTGGACCTCATCCGGTCCCATCCGTCAGTCCAGAGTCCACTCCGGTCCCAGCCGGTTCAAGTACCTCCATTGATGATCCGGTTCAAGCCGTCAGTCAGGAGGCTCATTCGGTTCCAGCCGATTCCGACACCTCTGGACCTCATCCGGTCCCATCCGTCAGTTCAGAGTCCACTCCGGTCCCAGCCGGTTCAAGTACCTCCATTGATGATCCGGTTCCAGCCGTCAGTCAGGAGGCTCATTCGGTTCCAGCCGATTCCGACACCTCTGGACCTCATCCGGTCCCATCCGTCAGTCCAGAGTCCACTCCGGTCCCAGCCGGTTCAAGTACCTCCAATGATGATCCGGTTCCAGCCGTCAGTCAAGAGGCTCATTTCGTTCCAGCCGATTCCGACACCTCTGGTTCTCATCCGGTCTTAACCGTCAGTCCAGAGTCCATGCCGGTCCCAGCCGGTTCAAGTATATTCAGTGATCATCCATTGCCATCCATCAATCCTGAGTCCATTACGGTCCCAGCCGGTTTAAGCATCTTCAGTGATCATCCGGTCCCATCCGTCAATCCAGAGTCCCTGCCGGTCCTAGCTGGTTCAAGTACAATCGGATGTCCTCCGGTTCCAGCTGGTCCAAGTTTGTCTACTTCCAAGTCTGTACTATCCTTCAGCCCAGAGACTCTTCCAAACTTACCTGATCCTGATAATTCCAGCCTGTCTTCTATCGACTCCCACTGTGTTGAAAAAAAACAGTTAGTACTCTAGAGACTCTATACTTTAACACAGATTTAGCTCAGTCCTCCAAGATGGAACTCCCCGAACAAGATCAAGCTCTTCTTGACCAATATATCAAAAATTTTCGGGCTGCCAGAAAACAGGCTGGTTCGCAGTCGTCACCGAAGAATCGGTCCATAGATATGGAACTAAATTATATGGCTCTGTCTCCTTCCAAAGATTCCTTCGAGTTTTCTGCTGAATATCCCACATCTTCAAGGTCTGTACCCATGAGCTTAGGAGTGGGCTGTGTTTCTCTGTCTCATCCTCAAGTGGAATCTGCTACGGTACCTTGCCCCAACAAGTCTTCAGAAACCTCCAGTCAGAGCAAGGCAGTCTTAACTCTAGACATGGATTCTGATTCCGAGTATGATGAGGATTATGACTCTACCCCTTTCCTTGAAAATCCTGTTTCACCTTGCCATGTCTTACCTCTGAGAAAAATTCAGTTAGATGCTAAAGATGGCTATCCGAAAGCCCCTGGATATCGAACAAGATTTAATTTGAGTCTTAGTGGTGCCTTAGCCTCAAGGGCCCGATCTTCTCGTCTCTCAGTTCCAGTCAAAAATACTTCAGTTATCCCTGATGAATTTGACTCTACGTCTTTCTCCAGTGGTCCTCTTCGTCCAAGTCAAGTGTTCCTTCAGGACGGAAGTCATCCTCATTATCGTGTCCAATGGAACGGGAATTCCGTTTACATCGACGATGGATGGTCCACCTGTTCTGACGATGAGGCAGAATTGTGACTTTTCTTCAAAGTTCCTGAAGTGTCCGGTGGCCACCCGTAAAGGGGGGGTACTGTCACAATCCTGCCAGAACTCAGTGTGTTTGTCCTGTCTTACCTGCCTGTCAGTCAGTCTTGTTTCTCAGCCTGCTGCAGCAAGATCTGAGTATGTGCTTGTAATGAGCACCTGGGTGATTCTGATTCAGCCATTAACTCTGTGGTTACCACTTGAAAGATACAAGTTCCCTGTTGGCCTCATCCAGAGACTGTTCCAGGTGTGGCCATTCCCAATCACCCGGATGGCCAATCAGTGCTGCTCTGAGGGGTTATCCTCCCAGCCCTGCATAGACGCTTTGCTTTTGCATTGTTGTCAATAACTTGGGAGGAAGCTTCAGCTTGTGTTCCTGCTTTAGCTCTGTGGTATTCCAGTTACCCAGCATTTGTATCCTGCTTCCAAGACCCTGCACCAGCATTTCTACACCTGTGTGTCTCCAAGTACCTGCTCCAGCGTTCCTACACCTGTGTGCTTCCAAGTACCTGCTCCAGCGTTCCTACACCTGTGTGCTTCCAAGACCCTGCACCAGCGTTCCTACACCTGTGTGCCTCCAACACCCTGCACCAGCGTTCCTACACCTGTGTGCCTCCAAAACCCTGCACCAGCGTTCCTGCACCAGTGTTCACCTGTTCCTGCATTACAATTACCTGCACCAGTGTTACCCTGTACCTGTATCCAGTACCTGCTTCCTGTCCCAGCACCTGTGTTCCCGAGTCGCCTGCACCTGTGTTCCCGAGTCGCCTGCACCTGTGTTCCCGAGTCGCCTGCACCTGTGTTCCCGAGTCGCCTGCACCTGTGCTTCCAGTTACCTGCACCTGTGCTTCCAAGTTACCTGCACCTGTGTTCATCTGTGCCAGTGTTCATCCGTACCTGTGCTTCCAAGTTACCTGCACCTGTGCTTCCGAGTTACCTGCACCTGTGCTTCCGAGTTACCTGCACCTGTGTTCATCCGTTCCTGCATTTTGAGTTACCTGCACCTGTGCTTCCGAGTTTCCTGCACCTGTTCTTCCGAGTTACCTGCACCTGTGACCACTTGCACCCGAACGCTCTAGCATCTGCACCTGTGTCCACCTGTCTCTGCGTGCCTCAGTACCTGCACCCGCAACCACCTTCACCACTGCCTACCGTGCTTCCGGCACCTGCTCCCCAGTGGTCTAACTCCGTGCTTCCTGCACCTGCACTCCAGTGGCCCTACTCTGTGCTTTCCAGCTCCTGTGCTCCCGTGCCTCCAAGTAACTTATCAGTTCCCAGCTTTCCAAAGACTTTTACAGACTTTCAAATGTCCCCTGTACCAGTTCATTCTATGCAATAAACATTACCCATTTGTATCCACTTGCCTCCGTCCTGTTTCCATTGGGTTGTCAGCTAGCCACCAAGGTCACTCCCGGGTCCCAAATCCCCAGTCGTGACAGTATGCAAAAGCCCCTGGACTTGGCTAGTGACTTTAAAGTGGCTATTCAAAACCTGACAGCAATACCAATGGGAACCTACCACCACTCACTTATTCAGCTGCAAGAACTTTTGGCAAAAATGTTTCCCATAATAACTACGTTACTCAGTTACACTCCTGAGGTTGTGAAGCCCATCAGCTACAGCTCCAAAGTGAAAGGAGTCTCAGTGACAGTGCCTGTGAAATCTGAAAGGCCTCCCAACCTTCAGAGCGAAATTTCTGTCCAGGGCAAGCGGAGGTCCCAGCTTTCAGAATCTGAACGCCAAAGACGCAGGTCTCTCCATTTATGTTTCTACTGTGGTAATCCAGACCACTTCATTGAGAATTGTTCACTCCGGAAGCCCAAGAACAAAGTGATTCTGACCACATCCAGTCTTCAGCCCCAAGTGGGGGTCCGCAGTCTTCAGCCCCAAGTGGGGGTCCGCAGTCTTCAGCCCCAAGTGGGGGTCCGCAGTCTTCAGCCCCATGAGGGGGTCCGCAGTCCTGTGTCCACTCCGGTTCCAGCCGGTTCAAGTACCTCCATTGATGATCCGGTTCCAGCCGTCAGTCAGGAGGCTCATTCGGTTCCAGCCGATTCCGACACCTCTGGACCTCATCCGGTCCCATCCGTCAGTCCAGAGTCCACTCCGGTCCCAGCCGGTTCAAGTACCTCCATTGATGATCCGGTTCAAGCCGTCAGTCAGGAGGCTCATTCGGTTCCAGCCGATTCCGACACCTCTGGACCTCATCCGGTCCCATCCGTCAGTTCAGAGTCCACTCCGGTCCCAGCCGGTTCAAGTACCTCCATTGATGATCCGGTTCCAGCCGTCAGTCAGGAGGCTCATTCGGTTCCAGCCGATTCCGACACCTCTGGACCTCATCCGGTCCCATCCGTCAGTCCAGAGTCCACTCCGGTCCCAGCCGGTTCAAGTACCTCCAATGATGATCCGGTTCCAGCCGTCAGTCAAGAGGCTCATTTCGTTCCAGCCGATTCCGACACCTCTGGTTCTCATCCGGTCTTAACCGTCAGTCCAGAGTCCATGCCGGTCCCAGCCGGTTCAAGTATATTCAGTGATCATCCATTGCCATCCATCAATCCTGAGTCCATTACGGTCCCAGCCGGTTTAAGCATCTTCAGTGATCATCCGGTCCCATCCGTCAATCCAGAGTCCCTGCCGGTCCTAGCTGGTTCAAGTACAATCGGATGTCCTCCGGTTCCAGCTGGTCCAAGTTTGTCTACTTCCAAGTCTGTACTATCCTTCAGCCCAGAGACTCTTCCAAACTTACCTGATCCTGATAATTCCAGCCTGTCTTCTATCGACTCCCACTGTGTTGAAAAAAAACAGTTAGTACTCTAGAGACTCTATACTTTAACACAGATTTAGCTCAGTCCTCCAAGATGGAACTCCCCGAACAAGATCAAGCTCTTCTTGACCAATATATCAAAAATTTTCGGGCTGCCAGAAAACAGGCTGGTTCGCAGTCGTCACCGAAGAATCGGTCCATAGATATGGAACTAAATTATATGGCTCTGTCTCCTTCCAAAGATTCCTTCGAGTTTTCTGCTGAATATCCCACATCTTCAAGGTCTGTACCCATGAGCTTAAGAGTGGGCTGTGTTTCTCTGTCTCATCCTCAAGTGGAATCTGCTACGGTACCTTGCCCCAACAAGTCTTCAGAAACCTCCAGTCAGAGCAAGGCAGTCTTAACTCTAGACATGGATTCTGATTCCGAGTATGATGAGGATTATGACTCTACCCCTTTCCTTGAAAATCCTGTTTCACCTTGCCATGTCTTACCTCTGAGAAAAATTCAGTTAGATGCTAAAGATGGCTATCCGAAAGCCCCTGGATATCGAACAAGATTTAATTTGAGTCTTAGTGGTGCCTTAGCCTCAAGGGCCCGATCTTCTCGTCTCTCAGTTCCAGTCAAAAATACTTCAGTTATCCCTGATGAATTTGACTCTACGTCTTTCTCCAGTGGTCCTCTTCGTCCAAGTCAAGTGTTCCTTCAGGACGGAAGTCATCCTCATTATCGTGTCCAATGGAACGGGAATTCCGTTTACATCGACGATGGATGGTCCACCTGTTCTGACGATGAGGCAGAATTGTGACTTTTCTTCAAAGTTCCTGAAGTGTCCGGTGGCCACCCGTAAAGGGGGGGTACTGTCACAATCCTGCCAGAACTCAGTGTGTTTGTCCTGTCTTACCTGCCTGTCAGTCAGTCTTGTTTCTCAGCCTGCTGCAGCAAGATCTGAGTATGTGCTTGTAATGAGCACCTGGGTGATTCTGATTCAGCCATTAACTCTGTGGTTACCACTTGAAAGATACAAGTTCCCTGTTGGCCTCATCCAGAGACTGTTCCAGGTGTGGCCATTCCCAATCACCCGGATGGCCAATCAGTGCTGCTCTGAGGGGTTATCCTCCCAGCCCTGCATAGACGCTTTGCTTTTGCATTGTTGTCAATAACTTGGGAGGAAGCTTCAGCTTGTGTTCCTGCTTTAGCTCTGTGGTATTCCAGTTACCCAGCATTTGTATCCTGCTTCCAAGACCCTGCACCAGCATTTCTACACCTGTGTGTCTCCAAGTACCTGCTCCAGCGTTCCTACACCTGTGTGCTTCCAAGTACCTGCTCCAGCGTTCCTACACCTGTGTGCTTCCAAGACCCTGCACCAGCGTTCCTACACCTGTGTGCCTCCAACACCCTGCACCAGCGTTCCTACACCTGTGTGCCTCCAAAACCCTGCACCAGCGTTCCTGCACCAGTGTTCACCTGTTCCTGCATTACAATTACCTGCACCAGTGTTACCCTGTACCTGTATCCAGTACCTGCTTCCTGTCCCAGCACCTGTGTTCCCGAGTCGCCTGCACCTGTGTTCCCGAGTCGCCTGCACCTGTGTTCCCGAGTCGCCTGCACCTGTGTTCCCGAGTCGCCTGCACCTGTGCTTCCAGTTACCTGCACCTGTGCTTCCAAGTTACCTGCACCTGTGTTCATCTGTGCCAGTGTTCATCCGTACCTGTGCTTCCAAGTTACCTGCACCTGTGCTTCCGAGTTACCTGCACCTGTGCTTCCGAGTTACCTGCACCTGTGTTCATCTGCACCTGTGTTCATCCGTTCCTGCATTTTGAGTTACCTGCACCTGTGCTTCCGAGTTTCCTGCACCTGTTCTTCCGAGTTACCTGCACCTGTGACCACTTGCACCCGAACGCTCTAGCATCTGCACCTGTGTCCACCTGTCTCTGCGTGCCTCAGTACCTGCACCCGCAACCACCTTCACCACTGCCTACCGTGCTTCCGGCACCTGCTCCCCAGTGGTCTAACTCCGTGCTTCCTGCAGCTGCACTCCAGTGGCCCTACTCTGTGCTTTCAAGCTCCTGTGCTCCCGTGCCTCCAAGTAACTTATCAGTTCCCAGCTTTCCAAAGACTTTTACAGACTTTCAAATGTCCCCTGTACCAGTTCATTCTATGCAATAAACATTACCCATTTGTATCCACTTGCCTCCGTCCTGTTTCCATTGGGTTGTCAGCTAGCCACCAAGGTCACTCCCGGGTCCCAAATCCCCATGCGTGACACTATCACTATCTCTGTCCTCTATCCTCTATCTCTATCTCTATCACTATCTCTATCCTCTATTCTCTATCTCTATCCTCTATCACTATCTCTATCACTATCTCTATCTCTATCCTCTATCTCAGTGGTTCCCAACCTTTTTTCTCTCCCGTACCCCTTGATTAGGCTTTTCATTGATAAGTACCCCCTCCTCTCATTTTTAAATATGGACAGTACTTAGCGGTATGCGGATCCTATGCATGTCCTTATATTAAGGAGGAGCAGAGGAGTAGTATACAGCAAGGAATCATGCCCTTCCGTGTCTAGACACTGGTTGTGTATTACAGTATCTCCAGGATTCCTGTTAATGCCACTGCTTCCTCCACCTTTGTTAGTGCGGGGCAGATGACTGCTGATGTCTGAGGGCAGCATGGGAAGCTCCCAGTGGATTGCTGGTCAGGCATATGACACAACATGGTTTGTCTCCATGGCAATGGGTCTTCTTCAGCCATCAAAAGACCTTTTCATCATCCGCCATTACCAATATTATTTTCAAGTACCCCCAACTGGTCTGCAGAGTACCCCCAGGGGTACTAGTACCCCAGGTTGGGAACCACTGCTCTATCTCTATCCTCTATCTCTATCCTCTATCTCTAACCTCTATCTTTATCACTATCTCTATCCTCTATCCTCTATCTCTATCTCTAACCTCTATCACTATCACTATCACTATCCTCTATCTCTATCACTATCCTCTATCTCTAACCTCTATCACTATCTCTATCCTCTATCTCTATCCTCTATCTCTATCTCTAACCTCTATCACTATCTCTAACCTCTATCCTCTATCTCTATCCTCTACCTCTAACCTCTATCTCTATCACGATCCTCTATCTCTATCCTCTATCTCTATCCTCTATCTCTATCCTCTATCTCTATCCTCTATCTATATCACTATCCTCTACCTCTATCTCTATCCTCTACCTCTAACCTCTATCTCTATCACGATCCTCTACCTCTATCTCTATCTCTATCCTCTATCCTCTATCTCTATCACTATCTCTATCCTCTATCCTCTATCCTCTATCCTCTATCACTATCTCTATCTCTATCCTCTATCTCTAACCTCTATCTCTATCACTATCTCTATCCTCTATCTCTATCTCTATCCTCTATCTCTATCTCTATCTCTATCACTATCTCTATCCTCTATCCTCTATCACTATCTCTATCCTCTATCTCTATCTCTATCTCTATCCTCTATCCTCTATCACTATCTCTATCCTCTATCTCTATCTCTATCCTCTATCTCTATCACTATCCTCTATCTCTATCTCTATCACTATCCTCTATCTCTATCTCTAACCTCTATCTCTAACCTCTATCTCTATCACTATCTCTATCCTCTATCTCTAACCTCTATCACTATCTCTATCCTCTATCTCTAACCTCTATCTCTAACCTCTATCTCTATCTCTAACCTCTATCTCTATCCTCTATCCTCTATCTCTATCCTCTATCCTCTATCTCTATCTCTATCCTCTATCTATATCCTCTATCTCTATCTCTATCCTCTATCTCTAACCTCTATCTCTAACCTCTATCTCTAACCTCTATCTCTAACCTCTATCTCTATCCTCTATCTCTATCCTCTATCCTCTATCCTCTATCCTCTATCTCTATCTCTATCCTCTATCTCTAACCTCTATCTCTAACCTCTATCTCTATCTCTAACCTCTATCTCTATCTCTACCACTACCACTATCTCTATCCTCTATCTCTATCTCTCACTATCTCTATCCTCTATCCTCTATCTCTATCTCTATCCTCTATCTCTAACCTCTATCTCTATCCTCTATCTCTATCACTATCCTCTACCTCTATCACTATCCTCTACTTCTACCTCTATCACTATCCTCTACCTCTATCTCTATCACTATCCTCTACCTCTACCTCTATCCTCTATCTCTATCTCTATCACTATCCTCTATCTCTATCACTATCCTCTATCTCTATCACTATCCTCTACCTCTATCACTATCCTCTACCTCTATCTCTATCACTATCATCTACCTCTATCTCTATCACTATCCTCTACCTCTATCTCTATCACTATCCTCTACCTCTATCACTATCCTCTACCTCTATCACTATCCTCTACCTCTATCTCTATCCTCTACCTCTATCTCTATCTTCTACCTCTATCCTCTACCTCTATCACTATCCTCTACCTCTATCTCTATCACTATCCTCTATCACTATCACTATCCTCTACCTCTATCTTCTATCTCTATCACTATCCTCTACCTCTACCCACTATCACTATCTCTACCTCTATCTCTATCACTATCCTCTACCTCTATCACTATCCTCTATCTCTATCACTATCCTCTATCTCTATCACTATCCTCTATCTCTATAACTATCCTCTACCTCTATCACTATCCTCTACCTCTATCACTATCCTCTATCTCTATCACTATCCTCTATGTCTATCTCTATCCTCTACCACTATCCCTATCCTCTACCTTCTATCTCTAATCTCTATCACTATCCTCTACCTCTATCTTCTATCTCTATCCTCTATCTCTATCACTATCCTCTACCTCTATCACTATCCTCTACCTCTATCTCTATCACTATCCTCTACCTCTATCACTATCCTCTACCTCTATCTCTACCTCTATCTCTATCACTATCCTCTACCTCTATCTCTATCACTATCCTCTACCTCTATCACTATCCTCTACCTCTACCACTATCCTCTACCTCTATCTCTATCCTCTACCTCTATCTTCTATCCTCTATCTCTATCTCTATCACTATCCTCCATCTCTATCACTATCCTCTATCTCTATCACTATCCTCTATCTTCTATCTCTATCACTATCCTCTATCACTATCCTCTACCTCTATCACTATCCTCTACCTCTACCCTCTATCACTATCCTCTACCTCTATCCTCTACCTCTATCCTCTACCTTCTATCTCTATCCTCTACCACTATCATCTACCTCTACCTCCTATCCTCTATCTCTATCCTCTACCTCTATCACTATCCTCTACCTCTATCACTATCCTCTATCACTATCCTCTACCACTATCCTCTACCTCTATCACTATCCTCTATCTCTATCACTATCCTTTACCTCTATCTTCTATCTCTATCACTATCCTCTACCTCTATCTCTATCACTATCCTCTATCTCTATCACTATCCTCTATCTCTATCACTATCCTCTATCACTATCCTCTACCTCTACCTTCTATCCTCTATCTCTATCACTATCCTCTACCTTTACCTCTATCACTATCCTCTACCTCTATCACTATCGCTATCCTCTACCTCTATCCTCTATCACTATCCTCCACCTCAGGGGTCTTCAACCTTTCCGACAGTGTGGGCCACATTAAAAAATTCAACAAAGCCAGAGGGCCACTAATCTCTACTGTGGTATTTAGCACAGCCTTTCATAGATAGACATCACAGCCCCGGCAAAACAAGAATAGGAAAATTTCCCTCCACTGGCGCCTATATATTGTATTTAAATGACGTTCCTATTGTTAATGTCGATGTATTATGACCAAAGAACAATAAGTGAAAAGCGTAGGTTACGTATTATGTTCGTTACCGGCGTACCTCTTATACCTAGCTACGTGCGAACAAAACGTAGCGCAGCGTAGCGTACCTTTATTGTGTGTAATACACCAAAGAACCAATACCTTAATAAGAGATCCCTTCGCAGTACTTTGTCTCTAGTCTGCGAATACACCTTTATGGACAGTGTCCGTAATATACCTTATCGCTATATGCGAAATAACTGACGAGACCACAGTATAGAAGTAAGGAGATAGAAACTCCGTAAATGATGTATTTAAGTCCCTAATAGACAAAAGGGGGTTACAGGAATAGAAAATAACAGGTATAACAGGTAATACAATAGTCTAACAATGAGTTCTACTAGGGGAACAAGCTCTACTAGGGGAAGAAAAACAGACACAGTATACAATCAGCCAACAATACAATAAAAGTAAGTACAGTGAATGCAACCATTTACCGTCTCATCAAATATGCGCAGCGCAGTCCGGTCGGAGCTCGCTATGTTCAGGTTTGAACTATAGCCCGATCAATGGTCATGGAAAGGAAGATGTGCCGAAGTGACCAAGGCCGCCCTTGGTCACCTATCTTATAGGGTCAGAAGGGGGAGGTCAAAGGCCATTCCTATTGGTCAGAGGTCATATGTCAAGTCCTCTGTGATTGGGGCAAAATGATGCACCTGGTTTGGATAGGTGCAGGGGAGTGAACTTTGGAGTCCTTTGTCTGCTGGCATCGTCGTCAGGGGTCGTAAATAGCAGTAAGAACCGGTTACAACTGGATTCTTTTGTTATACACAATTTAACAGAAACAGTCTTGCGAATATGGATTTTGTCCATAACTATCGGACCGTATGAATTGCGATTTATTCGCAATGACCGGAATACTGCGCATAAGAAACGTAACGTAACGGTACTAAACATTATACAGACGGATGTATGTAATGCTGACTAAGCTATGTTTGGTGCTCTAAACCTTTAACTATATTTTATTTAGTGTAAGTATATTATTATGAATTTATGTGTAATAGTATGGCTGCGCTTCGGGTCCACTTTGTCACACAGACTCGGGTATGGATACTTTATTTGCGCAACTCTGCGAACCAAAATGGCGGCCATACTATTCTAAAATGGCGTGTGTGCAACTCGACTTTAACAGTCCACCCTTTGACAGTAAATATAAAACTGTCACAGTACAAACATTTTACATAACGATACAGAAATTCATAATCCTACAGAGAAATTGGGATCCATGAATTAAACATATAAGGGGAGTCGTGTCCAGGTATACTGTACTCCTCTGTAGGTAAAGGTGAGATTCCACTACGGGGAATTGGCTCTCAACTACTTTGTTTACCCCTCTTTGATCCTGCACTAGTCTGTAGCCCTCTTAGATCCTGCACTAGTCTGTAGCAATCGCTGGATCACTGGGTATACTCCTAGTTCAACTTTGGGTTTTAAAGGGTATTGCGGTATTTTTGGGGCTATCCTGCCTTCTTTTAAGCGGATCTCTACTGGAGCTACATTTGCCATCAGCCCAGCATCCTGTCCATCTTAAGTCCAAAGGGAACTCGGTATTTGTGCTGTAATTTCAGCTACCCTAGATGGATTTGACTCTACAACAGTTGAATACAACATTAGCCTCTGAGGACTGTCCAGCATATCTTGCACTTCTTGTGCAAGATCTCTAGGAGTGTCCAGAAATACCCCATCGGGGGTGCAATAGATGACACATCCCATTTTACATAGTAAATCTCTACCCAGGAGGTTAGTCGGGGCCGCCGCAGCCAACAGGAAAGAGTGTTTGGTATGCAGAGGCCCGATTGTAACATCTGCTGGTTTCGTCAGTGGGTAATGTTGTATTTTTCCTGTTACCCCAATTGCTGCTACTGATTGGTCAGTGAAACCCAAGTGAAGAGGAGTGTTGAGAACAGATCTGGCCGCCTCTGTATCAACCAAAAAGGTTTGCCTTACTCCAGCTATATCAACCTTCACCTGAGGTTCCTCTCTAAGGTGTTGTGTTAATCTAACTGGCTGTAGGATACAGGTATGACCTGTTTCCTATTGTCTTACCTGGGTTGCCCTTAGTACAGTGTCAGCCATCAGATGGGGAGGAGGCATGTTGCGTGACCTGTCTGTCTCCTCCCATTGTCTAGGGGTTGGGTATCTCCGCTTCTCACCCTGGTGAGGCTCCCAGTCTCGCTTATGTGTTTGGTAACTCCTGGGGTTTCCTGACCTACATTGTGTTGAAAGGTGTCCCTCCTTGTTGCAGTCTGATGGGAGCTGTCATAGACAAACGGAGACGGGAGAGCTGTGCACAGGCTACGTGGTAGTAGATGGAGAAGGTATTGTGGAAGCTGAACCCTTAGGACCACCTCACTCAGCACAAGTAGCGGAACTGGTGGCACTGACCAGAGCATGTGAACTGGCGAAAGGAAAATCAGTTAACATATATACCGACTCCAGATATGCTTTCGGAGTAGTAGATGATTTTGGAGCCCTATGGCGCTTCCGAAATTTCATGACGGCGGCTGGCACACCAGTGGCGCATGCGACATACATTAGGAGACTTCTGGGAGCTATCCAGCTTCCAGACAGAGTGGCTGTTATCAAGTGCAAAGCTCACACATCAGAGAAAGACCCGGTGTCACTTGGTAACAGCCGCGCTGATGAGGCAGCGAAAAGGGCCGCATGCCCTATAAATACTTTCACCCATCCTACAAACCTTTGTACACTGAACATGGTATCCACATCCAAACTGATAGACATGCAGAATTTGTGTTCCCCACAGGAAAGAGCAGTATGGAAGTCGAAGGGATGTGGCCAAGAGTCCACCGGACTTTGGAGAGATGGACACGGGAAACCAGTGGCCCCCAGGGCATACCTTCCTAGTCTAGCCGAGGCGGCCCATGGGCTGACACATCTTGGGAAGGAAGGTATGTGCAAGCTGGTAAAGGCCTACTGGTGTGCACCAGGGTTCGCTTCTTAAGCAGGTAGAGTGGCAATGTCATGCCTCACCTGTTTGAGGAAGAATGTTGGAAAAGCCATCCCAACAGAGCCATCCCACATCCCTCCTACAGAAGGCCCTTTCCAGGTAATACAAATCGACTTCATACAGTTACCACCCTGTAGAAATTTGAAATATGTATTAGTTTGTGTTGACATGTTTTCCAGCTGGGTGGAGGCTTTCCCCGCTGCCTCCAACACTGCTACCTTTACAGCAAAGAAAATATGTCAGGAGTTTGTCTGTAGATATGGTATCCCAAAGGTCATTGAGAGTGACAGAGGCACTCATTTCACAGGAGAGGTCTTCCAAATCATGTGTAAACTCCTGGGGATTAATAGTAAACTTCATACTCCATATCGTCCCCAGGCGAGCGCCAAAGTTGAGAGAATGAATGGTACTATTAAGAACAAATTGGGTAAAGTTATGGCTGAAACAGGGTTGTTATGGCCAGAGGCACTGCCTATTGTGCTGTATAGCATTAGGACCACTCCCAGGGCTCCGCTCAACTTGTCCCCCTTCGAGATACTGTTTGGTCGGCAGCCACACATCATGATAGACCCACAGGATGATCTCAAATGCAACAATGAGCTAACTGTACAGTATATCCTAAAGCTAAACAAACAGCTAAGGAAGCAACAAAAGGAGCTGAATTTACTGAACCCTGATATGCCTACCGAGAATTGTCATAATCTTAAATCAGGAGACTTTGTTATGATCCGAAATTTTTTACGCTCAGGTTGTTTGATAGACCGTTGGGAAGGACCGTACCAAGTTTTGTTGACCAGCACTACATCGATTAAAGTCGCAGAGAGAGGGACTTGGATACATTCGTCCCACTGCAAGAAAGCCAGTAACCCAGAGTCCCAGTGTGCAGAGAGCGAAAGAGAAGAAGTGTCGCTAGAAGCATTGTTCCGGGAAGACTGAAAAGCAGCCAAGGTCGAGCAACCTGAGCGAACAAAGGTCCAAGAACAGAGCAAATAAAAGTCCCCTGGTAGAGATGATGGAAGGACTCCAAGCAACAGGTTCACAGTTGTACATCTATTTCTTTGTTTTCTTTCTGTTTCCTCTTCCTCATTCAAGGATACTCGGTGGCTGCCACATTCTAGAGCGATCGGAGCGGAGTTCTGACAGTGTAATAATGGACCCAGATATGGGTGAGGTAGAATCCCTAAATCAGCTTGATACTTTGCCCATAACAGGAGAAGGTAAAAGGTATGAGGAAAACGTAGTTCAAGGGCTATGTGATGAGCTATTGTCTGGTGAGTACTGTGTCTGTAGATATTGTCAACCAAAAATGGAAGAAGAATGCATCCAGCGATGTCAGTCGACAAGTAAGGCAACTACAGGCCGACATCCCTTGAGTGATTACCACTCATTAGTGGGTAAGGTCTTAAACCAAACGGAATGCTGGGTGTGTTCACAAGTGCTACATAAAAGGAGTAGTGTAGGCCTAGTCCCATACCCGCTTAATATTTCAGAGATAAGCGTATTAAATAAGGGGAGGCCACTGGATAAGAGATACCTGTATACCAGGTCCCCTAGTCTTAGATTACACCCATACCAAGTGGACAAGTCCCTGGTATGTATGAACTTCTCTAGTTCCAGAACGATTGGTACTTGGGAAGTGACATGGCACAACCAGACAATAGCTTACTCCCAGCGTCCAGATGGAGAGCCTATTGATAAGGAATTATTGTTAAAAATCCGAACCAGTGGGAGACACTATAAATATGTCTACACGGTGAAGAAAAGTAAAATGATGGCCGGCAGAGTATCAGCCGGCTACTGTAATATGACCCTACAGCCAGAGATCTGTGAGGAACAAGTCAGGGAACAGGGGACGGGGATGTTCTTATGGATAATGTGTGACAAGATCATGAAATACTCTGTCCCTTATTTTCTCCCTGACAATGTTTATTATATCTGTGGTAGAAGGGCGTACAAATGGCTCTCCATGAACTACGTTGGAATTTGTTACCTAGGTAGAGTGTTACCTGAAGTGATGGCCCTCACACATGAGGAAATGGTAAACATACACAGAGGTATACCTCCTCCTTACACTCACACCGATTATGATCAAATCCACAAAAGGGATTTGACAATCAAGAAAGAACCCCTAGCTTCTGAAATGATACACGAGTCATTCGGTATCCAACTCCTCATTGCATTAGATATCACCCATACCGCCAGAGGAGTCATAAATTTTAAATATATCCAAGCATTAGCCAGCTTGGTAGATAACATCACTGAGATTTATGATGACACCTTTAGATACACTGGGAAGGAGTTACAAGCGTATAAAAGAGAGCTAGTCCAACATCGGATGGTGTTGAACTATTTGACAGCTATGACAGGAGGATATTGTGTCACCCTCTCTACACAGTTTGGGGTGAAATGTTGTACATATATCACCAACAATACTGAAGACCCAGAAGAAATCATCGATCATCGGATGGATGAGATTCTTGAGCTTAAATGGGAATTTAGAAGGGAACACAATATCAGCCTGGCAGAGATAGGTAACAAAGTTAGCGAATGGACCTCTTGGTTGAATCCAATGCACTGGTTCTCTGGTTTAGGAGAATGGGCGCAAGGGATCATAGCTAGCATAGGAAAACTCCTTCTCTGTATCGGTGGTGCCATCATAGTCTTTGTGCTATTGTTCAAATGTTTAAAGGTGGTGACCCGGGGTAAGGCAAAACGTACGAAAATCATGAGTGTAAGAACGAGAGATGCACAGGAAGACCAGGGTTTGGTATATGACCCTAGAATCGAAACCACCTCCCTTTAAAGAAACCATATTTGTGAACGTGTATATGTTGTAACCACCCCTGTTTTTATTTTTATCCCAAAATTGTACATTATCCTTCGTGACCCTGAGTAGATTGTTCGATAAATGCGGCCCATCGTTTATCCGTGATCCTGGATCGGCCAAGAGCAGATGGTTTACTCCCCTTATATGTTTAATTCATGTATCCCAATTTCTCTGTTAGGATTATGAATTTCTGTATTGCTGTGTAAAATGTTTTGTATTGTAACAGTTTTATATTTACTGTTAAAGGGTGGACTGTGGAAGTCGAGTTACACACATGCCATTTTAGGATAGTATGGCCGCCATTTTGGTTCGCAGAGTTGCGCTAATAAAGTTTCCATACCCGATTCTGTGTGACAAAGTGGACCAGAAGAGTAGCCATACTATCACACATAAATTCATAAAGACATACTGACACTAAGTAAAATATAGTTAAAGGTTTAGAACGCCACACATAGCTTAGTTAGCCCTGCATACATCTGCCTGTATCATGTTTAGTACCGTTCCGTTCCGTTCCTTATGCGCAGTATTCCGGTCTTTGCGAATATTTCACAATACACACGGCCCGATAGTTATGGACATAATCCATATTCCAGAGACAGTTTCTGTTGAAAGTATGTAACAAAGGAATCTAGATGAAACTGGTTCTTACAGTTATTTACAACTGCTGACGACGAAACCATCAAACAAAGGACTCTTAAAGTTCACTCCCCTGCACCTATTCAAACCAGGGGCATCGTCTTACCCCCAATCACAGTGGACCTGACATACGATCTCTGATCAATGGGAATGGCCTTTGACCTCCCCCTTCTGACCCTATAAGATAGGTGACCCAGAGCAGCCACGGTCACTTCGGCACATCTACCTTTCCCTGACCTTCTACCGGGCTATAGTTCAACCCTGAGCGATAGCGAGCTCTGACCGGACTGCGCTTCGCATATTTGATGAGACGGTAACGGTTGCATTCACGGTATTTATTCTTATAGTATTGTTGGCTGATTGTGTCTTGTATCTGTTTTCTTCCCCCCTAGCAGAGCCTGATTATTGTATTCATTGTTAGTCTATTGTATTACCTGTTATACCTGTATTTTCTATTTCTGTAACCCCCTTTTGTCCATTAGGGACTTAAATACAACTTTTTACGGAGTTCCTATCTCCTTACTTCTATACTGTGGTTGTGTCGGTTTATTCGCATTTAGCGATAAAAGGTATATTCGCAAAGTAGAGACAAAGTACTGCGAAGAGGTCTCTTATTAAGGTATTGGTTCCGTGGTGTATAATACACAATAAAGGTACGCTACGCTGGAATAAAGGAATAAAGGGTACGTAGGTTACGGACACAATACGTAATCTGCGCTTTTCACTTATTGTTTCTTTGGTCATATTTAATCGCCATTAACACACCTATCCTCTATCACCTATCCTCTATCACCTATCCCCTATCCTCTATCACCTATCCCCTATCACCTATCCTCTATCACCTATCCTCTATCACCTATCCCCTATCCTCTATCCCCTATCACCTATCCTCTATCCTCTATCACCTATCACCTATCACCTATCCTCTATCCCCTATCACCTATCCCCTATCACCTATCACCTATCCCCTATCCTCTATCCCCTATCACCTATCCCCTATCACCTATCACCTATCCCCTATCCTCTATCACCTATCCCCTATCCCCTATCCTCTATCACCTATCCCCTATCCGCTATCACCTATCCCCTATCCCTATCACCTATCCTCTATCCCCTATCCTCTATCACCTCTCCCCTATCCTCTATCCTCTATCACCTATCCTCTATCACCTATCCTCTATCCCCTATATTCTATCCCTTATCCTCTATCACCTATCCCCTA
Organism: Crinia signifera; assembly: GCF_055691185.1. Taxonomy (NCBI): domain Eukaryota; kingdom Metazoa; phylum Chordata; class Amphibia; order Anura; family Myobatrachidae; genus Crinia; species Crinia signifera. Next base: position 22,633 of record NW_028142656.1, read on the forward strand.
TCACCTATCCCCTATCACCTATCCTCTATCACCTATCCCCTATCCTCTATCACCTATCCTCTATCACCTATCCCCTATCCTTTATCACCTATCCCCTATCCCCTATCACCTATCCTCTATCCCCTATCCTCTATCACCTATCCCCTATCACCTATCCTCTATCCTCTATCACCTATCCCCTATCACCTATCCTCTATCACCTATCCTCTATCACCTATCCCCTATCCTCTATCACCTATCCCCTATCCCCTATCCTCTATCACCTATCCCCTATCCTCTATCACCTATCCCCTATCCTCTATCACCTATCCCCTATCCTCTATCCCCTATCCTCTATCCCCTATCCCCTATCACCTATCCTCTATCCCCTATCCTCTATCCTCTATCACCTATCCTCTATCCCCTATCCTCTATCACCTATCACCTATCCTCTATCACCTATCCCCTATCCTCTATCCTCTATCACCTATCCTCTATCCCCTATCCTCTATCACCTATCCCCTATCCTCTATCCCCTATCCTCTATCCCCTATCCTCTATCCCCTATCCCCTATCACCGTGTCACTCTGCGTGTCAATCCCCTATCCTCTATCCCCTTCCTCTATCCCCTATCCCCTATCACCTATCCTCTATCCCCATCCTCTATCCTCTATCACCTATCCTCTGTCTCCCCTATCCTCTATCACCTATCACCTATCCTCTATCACCTATCCCTATCCTCTATCCTCTATTACCTATCCTCTATCCCCTATCCTCTATCACATCACCTATCCTCTATCCCCTATCCTCTATCAAATATCACCTATCCTCTATCCCCTATCCCCTATCCTTTATCACCTATCCCCTATCCCCTATCACCTATCCTCTATCCCCTATCCTCTATCACCTATCCCCTATCACCTATCCTCTATCCTCTATCACCTATCCCCTATCACCTATCCTCTATCACCTATCCTCTATCACCTATCCCCTATCCTCTATCACCTATCCCCTATCCCCTATCCTCTATCACCTATCCCCTATCCTCTATCACCTATCCCCTATCCTCTATCACCTATCCCCTATCCTCTATCCCCTATCCTCTATCCCCTATCCCCTATCACCTATCCTCTATCCCCTATCCTCTATCCTCTATCACCTATCCTCTATCCCCTATCCTCTATCACCTATCACCTATCCTCTATCACCTATCCCCTATCCTCTATCCTCTATCACCTATCCTCTATCCCCTATCCTCTATCACCTATCCCCTATCCTCTATCCCCTATCCTCTATCCCCTATCCTCTATCCCCTATCCCCTATCACCTATCCTCTATCCCCTATCCTCTATCCTCTATCACCTATCCTCTATCCCCTATCCTCTATCACCTATCACCTATCCTCTATCACCTATCCCCTATCCTCTATCCTCTATTACCTATCCTCTATCCCCTATCCTCTATCACCTATCCCCTATCCTCTATCCCCTATCCTCTATCACCTATCCTCTATCCCCTATCCTCTATCACCTATCACCTATCCTCTATCCCCTATCCTCTATCAAATATCACCTATCCTCTATCCCCTATCCCCTATCCTCTATCACCTATCCCCTATCCTCTATCACCTATCCTCTATCCCCTATCCTCTATCACCTATCCCCTATCCTCTATCACCTATCCCCTATCCTCTATCCCCTATCCTCTATCACCTATCCCCTATCCTCTATCACCTATCCCCTATCCTCTATCACCTATCACCTATCCCCTATCCTCTATCACCTATCCTCTATCACCTATCCCCTATCCTCTATCACCTATCCCCTATCATCTATCCCCTATCATCTATCCCCTATCACCTATCCCCTATCCTCTATCACCTATCCCCTATCACCTATCCTCTATCCCCTATCCTCTTTCACCTATCCTCTATCACCTATCCCCTATCCCCTATCCTCTATCCCGTATCCTCTATCACCTATCCCCTATCACCTATCCCCTATCCTCTATCCCCTATCACCTATCCTCTATCACCTATCCCCTATCCTCTATCACCTATCCTCTATCACCTATCCCCTATCACCTATCCTCTATCCCCTATCCTCTATCACCTATCCTCTATCACCTATCCCCTATCCTCTATCACAGCGGTGGCCAACCCGCGGCTCCCGAGCCGCATGCGGCTCTCCTCTGCCTCATGTGCGGCTCGGGAGCTATCACCCCTTCAGCGGCTCCCCCCCTTTGATCTGCGGCTCTGCGGCGCCGGGCTTTCACGCTTGACGACGAGCCGCGGGCGCCGTGTGACACGCATGCGCAGTCACAATAGGAACAGTGTGCGCGGCTATTTCCTACTGCGCAGTCCTCTTCATTGTTCTACCGCCACGCCGTGCTCCTGCCGTTTGCTCCCACCAGCCTCCTCCCATCCTCCATCCTTCAGGACTGTGTATGTACGAACTAAAAAATAATATAATGCATGTAGGGGACGGTGGGGTATGTATATATATATATATATATATATATATATATATATATATATATATATATATATATATACGGGCTAGCCTGTGATACCCTGTTATTATACAGGGGGAGAGCAGTCTGCGGTGTCCTGTTATCATACAGGAGGAGTAGCCTGTGTGTGCTTTTTTAAACAGCAGGAGCAGCATGTGGTGTCCTGTTAGTATACAAGGGGAGCAGCCAGCGGTGTCTTTTTATTATACAGGGGGAGAAGCCTGTGGTGTCCTGTTATTTATTATACATGGGGGCAGCCTGCGGTGTCTTTTTATCATACAGGGGGAGCAGTCTGTGGTGTCCTGTTATCATACAGGAGGAGCAGCCTGTGTGTGCTTTTTTAAACAGCAGGAGCAGAATGTGGTGTCCTGTTAGTATACAAGGGGAGCAGCCAGCGGTGTCTTTTTATTATACAGGGGGAGAAGCCTGTGGTGTCCTGTTATCATACATGGTGGCAGCCTGCAGTGTCCTGTTATCATACCGGGGGAGCAGCCTGTGTGTCCTTTTTTAAACAGCAGGAGCAGCATGTGGTGTCCTGTTAGTATACAAGGGGAGCAGCCAGCGGTGTCTTTTTATTATACAGGGGGAGAAGCCTGTGGTGTCCTGTTATCATACATGGTGGCAGCCTGCAGTGTCCTGTTATCATACCGGGGGAGCAGCCTGTGTGTCTTTTTTTAAACAGCAGGAGCAGCATGTGGTGTCCTGTTAGTACACAAGGGGAGCAGCCAGCGGTGTCTTTTAATTATACAGGGGGAGAAGCCTGTGGTGTCCTGTTATTATACATGGGGGCAACCTGCGGTGTCTTTTTATCATACAGGGGGAGCAGCCTGTGGTGTCCTGTTATCATACAGGGGGAGCAGCCTGTGTGTCCTTTTTTAAACAGCAGGAGCAGAATGTGGTGTCCTGTTAGTATACAAGGGGAGCAGCCAGCTGTGTCTTTTTATTATACAGGGGGAGAAGCCTGTGGTGTCCTGTTATCACAGCCACCTATGCCCAGCTGCTGACCACAGCCAACTTCACTCAGCAGCTGACCACAGCCACCTTCGCCCAGCTGTTGAACACAGCCACCTACGCCCAGCTCCTGAACACAGCCACCTACGCCCAGCCGCTACTGCTGACCACAGCCTCCTGTGAATTGCACCTGAACCCAGCCTAAGGTATGCAATTCTTAACCTGCTGCCTTTCTTTCTCCCACTGTATATCACTGCTGTCCTTCTACTTATCCCTGCTGTCACTATCTCTCTCCCACAGTGTCTTCTGCACCACCACTACCAGTCACAGACTCCTCTTCCCAGCTGCTGACCACAGCCACCTTCGCCCAGCAGCTGACCACAGCCACCTTCGCCCAGCTGTTGAACACAGCCACCTACGCCCAGCTCCTGAACACAGCCACCTGCGCCCAGCCGCTACTGCTGACCACAGCCTCCTGTGAATTGCACCTGAACCCAGCCTAAGGTATGCAATTCTTAACCTGCTGCCTTTCTTTCTCCCACTGTATATCACTGCTGTCCTTCTACTTATCCCTGCTGTCACTATCTCTCTCCCACAGTGTCTTCTGCACCACCACTACCAGTCACAGACTCCTCTTCCCAGCTGCTGACCACAGCCACCTTCGCCCAGCAGCTGACCACAGCCACCTACGCCCAGCTCCTGAACACAGCCACCTACGCCCAGCCGCTACTGCTGACCACAGCCTCCTGTGAATTGCACCTGAACCCAGCCTAAGGTATGCCATTCTTAACCTGCTGCCTTTCTTTCTCCCACTGTATATCACTGCTGTCCTTCTACTTATCCCTGCTGTCACTATCTCTCTCCCACAGTGTCTTCTGCACCACCACTACCAGTCACAGACTCCTCTTCCCAGCTGCTGACCACAGCCACCTTCGCCCAGCAGCTGACCACAGCCACCTTCGCCCAGCTGTTGAACACAGCCACCTACGCCCAGCTCCTGAACACAGCCACCTACGCCCAGCCGCTACTGCTGACCACAGCCTCCTGTGAATTGCACCTGAACCCAGCCTAAGGTATGCCATTCTTAACCTGCTGCCTTTCTTTCTCCCACTGTATATCACTGCTGTCCTTCTACTTATCCCTGCTGTCACTATCTCTCTCCCACAGTGTCTTCTGCACCACCACTACCAGTCACAGACTCCTCTTCCCAGCTGCTGACCACAGCCACCTTCACCCAGCAGCTGACCACAGCCACCTTCGCCCAGCTGTTGAACACAGCCACCTACGCCCAGCTCCTGAACACAGCCACCTACGCCCAGCCGCTACTGCTGACCACAGCCTCCTGTGAATTGCACCTGAACCCAGCCTAAGGTATGCCATTCTTAACCTGCTGCCTTTCTTTCTCCCACTGTATATCACTGCTGTCCTTCTACTTATCCCTGCTGTCACTATCTCTCTCCCACAGTGTCTTCTGCACCACCACTACCAGTCACAGACTCCTCCTCCCAGCTGCTGACCACAGCCACCTTCGCCCAGCAGCTGACCACAGCCACCTACGCCCAGCTGCTACTGCTGAGAATTGCACCTGAACCCAGCCTAAGGTATGCAAATCTTAACCTGCTGCCTTTCTATTCTTATTCTCTCTCTCTCTCTCTCTGAATTTTGGCTAATTCCGTGGAAATTTTGGCTATTCTGTGTGGTACAATGTGAATTCATCCCTGGTATCATAATGTGAATTTTTTCTCATACCGTGTGGCATAGTGTGAAATTTGTCTCATATCGTGTGGCATAGTATGAATTTTGTCACATACTATTTGGCGTAATGTGAACAATTTTGGCTAATTCTGTGGTGATTAATTTGAATTTTGGCTCATGCTATGTGTAGCATGATGTGAATTTTGTCTCATTCAATGTGGTATGCGGAGAATTTTGGCTCAATCCATGTGGCATAATGTGTAAGGGGCACTAATTTTTTGAAAAATATTTTTATTAAACACTTTCATGTACATTATGAAATGTTTTGTTGTAACAATTGAATAACAATTCAATAAAAAGAAATTTGACATCACAATTTTGACATTGACCGTTAATTTCACATTATTCAGTTTTCCTTTTTCCGTCACAATCGGGGTGTATGAATAGTTATTTCTGTTCAGATTTTACACTTAGACATAGCATAACAGTCAGAGTTTTTCTTTTTTTCCTCCTTCCTACATAGTGATGTTTTGGTAATTCTTTAATATTAACAATATTATGAATTAATTATAAGTACAAGATGTTAAAATAAAAATAACATAAGAAAAATTAAAAATAAAATAAAAATTCAAAAATCGGATATTGTGACCCTACCAGCAGACTTTCAAAGGAGGATTCAAAACACCTTGCAATGCACGGAGTGGTATGAGACGAGGAGGCTGCTGGGAGATCCACCAATAGCAGTTGAGTAGGGGCGGGAATCTCGGGTATAAACCTTGTACAAAATAAAAAGGGTCTTGCTATTGTTGTCCGATGATGAGGGATTTAGGTGGAGGGAACCTTCACACACAGAAACATACAAAGAAATAACTACCAAAAATTCTCAAGAGACGTTTCATGGTTACTCATATATTGCCTTTTATTGGAGAGATGTGCAGAGGACATTCTTGAATTCTCGAATTTTCAGATTTTGGATATTGTTAAATAACAAAGCAATGTGATTGTTTGAAATTTACTTGTAATACTGTATGACTAATTTGTAATTACTGCAATGTCTAGATATGTAAATGTTGCAATGCATTACGCAATAAAAAGAATTTAAAAAAAAAAAAAAAAAAATTCAAAAATCGGAAGAAGTCCGGATGCGGACCTGTAAAATCAAAAAGGTGTGCTCCTCTCTCTCTCGCCTCCCCCCCCCCGCCCTCGCCGACCCCCGAAAGGGAAAATAGTGTGAGTAGTGGATAAAATAAAAATTAAATAAAGAAGAAAAAATGTCAAAGTGGGGGAGCTATGTCACAGTCACAGGGTGATCCTCGGCTATTGTACGTAACAGGTACCAGGATGTGTCCTTTAGACTCTTGTGAATTTGTTGCCTCACTTCTAGGGATAGTGTTGCTATGTAGCTTTCCCACATTGAGAAGAATTTTTTGACCTTGGATTCTTTATTTAAAGTGGTCTCGACCCAATCCATTCTAAAAAGATGGAAAAGTTTATGTTTAAATAAGGGGAAGGTTGGGGAGGACGTTGAAGTCCATTCCTGTAGTATGGTTTTCCTTGCGGCTGCACTAATGGCCAGCAATAGGTCTCTGCAGCCTTTTGTTACTCTTAGGTCTGAGGGGATTACGCCTAACACTGCCCAGTCGTCTACGAATGGGACGTAGTTTACTAGGTGTGTTTCTGCATATCTTTTTACTTGGAGCCAAAAGCTTCTGACCATTGGGCATGACCAGAAGCAGTGGTAAAGGTCTGCCTCAAGTTCCCCACATCTATAGCAAGCGCTCAAATTTGTTCTGCCCATTAAGTGGCTCCGGTGGGGTGACAGGTAGGCTCTGTGATATATGTTAAGGAACATCTCGACATACGAAGCTGAGGGTAATGTTTTGCAGGATTTTAGGAGGAATTTCATTAGGTCATCTGTGTCGTATTGTGGGAATTTTTGTGTCCATTGGGCTATGCCTTGTTTGCTGGTTGTATAGTCTAGAATGATTTGGAAGTGTTGATAATAACAGGATATGGCTTTTTTCTCTAGGGGTGGTTGTAGTAGGAGTGTATCTATGGTGTTGTTCCAGTCTTTGTCTGAGAAGTTACGAACTACCGTGGAAGTATAATGTTGGGCTTGTAGGAAGGCCAGAGGGTGTCCCGTTAGGCATGGGAATTTTTCTGTCGCCTCTGAAAAGGTTAAAGGTCTACGCGCTGTTCTGTCGATCAATGATCCAATGCCTGTGACTCCCCCCACCCTCCATATATTGAATGGGTATGTGGCTGCCCCTTCCTGGAAATCTGTATTATTTATGAATGGAAGATGTATTGATTTGTGGGAATTTAGGCCTGCTTGGCTTCTGATCCAGTGCCATGTTTTTTTTGTACTCCATATCAGGGGGTTTTCTTGTGACTGTTTGGGGACCTCCTGGTCATGGAGGTGTAGGAATGACAGCAGGCATTTTCCCGGTACCATCTCTCTTTCCAGGGAAGTGCACGTATAATGTTCTGTCCCTGCTAACCAGTCTGAAAGGTAGCGGAACATTGTGGCTTTATTGTATTGCCTAATATCCGGTAGGCCCAAGCCACCATTCCATTTGGGCTGTTGTAGCTTTATTAGGCCTATTTTGGGTCTGCCACTGTTCCATATAAACTCTCTGACGTTTTTATTGAAGATTTTAATGTCTTTTGGAGAGATATACAAGGGCAATCCCTGCAGGAGGTACATTATTCGTGGGAAAGTTACCATTTTGATTAGGTTTATTCTCCCGATGTAGGAGATGGGTAGGTTTTTCCAGTTTTTTAGCTCTTCGTAGATCTGTTGGAATATGGGGGCGTAGTTTAATTTATAGAGTTGTCCTAGATGTCTGGGGATTTGTGTGCCTAAATAAGTAAATGAATTAGTGGCCCAAGCAAATGGTACACTTTTAGTGAAGTCAGTGGGTAGAGGGTGCGATGCCAGGGAAAGTGCCTTGGATTTTTGCATGTTGATTGCGAAGCCCGATATTTCTTTGAAGTGATTGAATAGATGTATAATGTGATGGAGAGACTCCGTCGGGTTGGAAATATATAGTAGGATGTCATCCGCAAATGCGGTGAGCTTCACAACCCTGGATCCGATTGCTATGCCCTTGAAGATGGTGTCGGCTTCTAGGAGGCGTAGAAATGGGTCCAGAGCTAAATTGAATAACAGGGGCGATAAAGGGCAACCCTGGCGGGTGCCCCTCTGCATCTCTATTGGGTCGCCAAGGGTACCGTTTACCATGATTCTAGTTGTGGGGGATTTATATAGATACTTAATAAAGTCTATCAGTGTTGTGTTGAAGCCTCTGTGTTCTAAAGTTTGGAAAAGGTGGGGCCATAGCACTGTGTCAAAAGCTTTTATGGTGTCGAGGCTTAGTAGAATATTGGTATGAGTGTTGGTTAGGGAAGATGATGCTACCGCTGCTATGGCTGTTCTTATGCCTTTCACTGAGTGTCTTCCACGGATAAATCCTAGTTGTGTTGGCGTGAGAAGATCAGGGAGTACCGTTTGCATCCTATCCGCTATGATTTTGGCTAGTAATTTTATGTCTGTGTTTATTAGACTAATGGGCCTGTAGGACTCTACTAATTGAGGATCTTTTTGTGGTTTGGGTAACAATATGGTGGTCGTGTTTGTTAGATGTGGGAAAGGGGTATGGTGTGTGAGGAGGTTGTTAAACAGGTCCGTGAGTGCCGGGGCTAGTTGGTGTTGAAGGAGTTTAAAGTATTCATTTGATAGGCCGTCTGGGCCAGGGGATTTTCCCAGATGAGAAGAAGTGATTGCCTTTAAAACCTCCTCTAGGTGTATAGGTTCTGTTAGTATGTCGCTTTGTGATGGGGTTAGCTTTGGGAGGTGTAATTGGTGAAATAAATCTGCTTGGTTTGCTGTGTCTGTTGTGTGGTCTCTATACAATGTTATGAAGTATCTTTCAAATTCTGCGAGTATGTCAGGGGTGTTGGTAGATAGTTGTCCGGACTGTGGGTTGCGTATTGCCGTGACATATGTGCGTTTATGTTTAGGTCTGGACATGTTGGCCAGCAGTTTGCCTGTTTTATTACCCCACCTAAAGAATTTTTGTTTTGTGTAGAGTATGTCTTTTTTGGCCTGTTCCAGTAGGTGGGTGTCTAGGAGCTGTTTCGTTTCTTGGTATTTAAGTAATAAGGATAAGGGGCACTAATTTTAAACAGAATGTAAAACAGATTTCATGTTTGCAGAAAAATCGTCGACATGTAAAAACTCTCTCTCTCTCTTTGTAATGTATACGGTCACCATTTCTGACCTACAGCCTATTTTTTATTAATTGCATTTTGAAATTGTTATCATAGTATGCATTTTGCTCTGTGAAAATGAACTATGTGACAGTATAGCTTAGCAATGTTGACTATAAACAAATTAAGAAAAGCTAGTGATGTCAATGGTGTAGCCACCGTTGCTTGTTGTCGCTGTGTAGCCCAAGGCATAAAGGACATTTACACAGGTTACTGTAAGGGCCTGCCATTGCGGCACAGTGCCCTTACTGGCATTTGGCCCTTATACCCCACCAGGTTACCTGCCTCTCAAACCTGATGTACAGCTTTATACATGCTAAGATTCTTTGGTAGGCTGCTGTGCTTTTATGTGGATTGTTTTTTGTGTGCAATAGTGAACTTGTGCCATATACATGATAGATTGATAATAGTCTGCAGACCTAATTTAAACATTTTTGATAGCGTATGAATGTATTTTATTTTCTATGAAATTGCAGAATATTCCAAGCATCTTTAAACATGGAAAAGAAAACCCAAAATAAACGTAAATACGAGGATGAACACAGAACATTCTTAACGGAATGGGAAAACTTGTATTTTTTCATAGATCACAAAGGCAAACCCCTCTGTCTGATATGCCAGACTGCACTAACACACTTCAAGGGGGAAATTTACTAAAGAAAATTTGTAAAAAATAGGTGTATTTGTAACCAGAAATACACTTATTTTTGACATTTACTATCCCGAAAATACTGCAATTTGTATTCGTATTGATGTGCTATCAATACGAATACGAATTGCCATATTTTTGGGGTAGTAAATGTCAAAAATAAGTGTATTTCTGGATACAAATACACGTATTTTTTACAAATTTCCTTTAGTAAATTTCCCCCCAAGTGTTCAAATCTTCAACGTCATTTTAGCACACATCATGCTAAAATGGACGAGGAATTCCCTATAGGTACTGAACTACGATCTCACAAGGTAAAAACTTTGAAGGGTCAAATTGCAAAACAAACACAAGTGTTCCAGAAATTTTCCAAACATTCTGAGACAGTTACACATGCCTCTTATAAAGTTGCTTGGAATATTGCCCGTGCAAAAAAACCTTATAATGAAGGTGAATTTGTTAAAAAATGTCTCACAGATGTAGTGTCCATCCTGTGCCCAGAAAATATAGCTCTGAAAAAAATGGTTTCAGACCTACAACTCTCACGACATACAGTTGAGCATAGAATATCAGACATAAATGTTTCTGTTGAATCTCAATTAACTTCTGATCTTCAAAAATGTGAATACCTCAGCATTGCACTAGATGAGTCTTGTGATGTCCAGGACAAATCTCAATTGGCAATATTTGTACGGACTGTTTCAAAGGATTGTGTAATCCAGGAAGAACTCCTTGATATAATGCCTTTAAAAGACCGAACCCGGGGCATTGATGTGAAAGAAACACTGATGGATGTTATGGCAAAATCAAAGTTGCCTATATCAAAGCTTACAGCAATGGCAACTGATGGGGCACCATCCATGGTTGGATCTGTGAATGGCCTTGTGGGACTGTGCCGGGCTGACAAACAGTTCCCTGACTTCTGGACGTTTCACTGCATCATCCATCGGGAGCAACTGGTATCTAAAAAGTTACATTTGGATCACGTAATGGATCCTGTCCTAAAAATAGTCAATTTTATTCGCACACATGCTCTCAATCACAGACAATTTAGGAATCTCATTGCTGAGCTTGACCAAGGTCTTCCAGGCGACCTGCCACTTTCAAAAGGTAAAGTCTTATCTCGTTTTTTGGAACTTTTGAACCCTGTGAAGATTTTTATGGAAGCAAAAGGAAAGGAATACCCTGAGCTGTCAGATCCACAATGGGTTTTAGACCTGGCATTTCTTGTGGACATGCTGCGGCATCTCGACAGACTCAACCTGGATCTTCAAGGGAAATTCAAGATACTGCCTGACATGGTGCAAAGTATATTTTCTTTTATCAGCACACTCAATTTGTTCAATACTCAACTTCAAAAGGGAGATCTAACACATTTTCCTTTACTGTTAAAGGAAAGTGAACAAGTACCTGATATCTTAAAAAGTAGCACAGCACGGTATGCAATATTGACTGAAGAACTTAAAGACAGCTTTCTGGAAAGATTCCATGATCTACAGCTGAAAAAACCTCAGATTAGATTCCTAGTTGACCCTTTCAATACGGATGCCAACACTTTGAAAGCCCCTTTAGTCACAGATGAAGCAAGTACACAGATTGAGATGCTTGAATTTTATGAGGATGACCGACTTAAATCTGTCCTGAAAGATGGAACAATTGAGTTCTGGAGAACTGTACCAATGGAGAAATACCCCAATGTCAAATGTGCAGCACTCAGACTTTTATCAATGTTTGGTTCTACTTACCTTTGTGAGTCTTTTTTTTCTACACTAAAACAAGTTAAATCAAAGCATAGATCTGTTCTAACAGATACACATGTAAGAGAATTACTGCGAGTAGCGACAACCGCATATGACCCAGAATTTAAAAAAATGATTGATAACAAGGACTGTCAGAAGTCTCACTAAGAAAAAGGACAGCAGGGGACGTGGCATGACCGAGCTTCTGTGGACGCAGGGTAAGTGAACTTCACCGAAAATTTGAAAAATTATCCTGCCTGGGAGACCATAGGCACCCCACACCTACTCACCGGTGCTCCTAAAGCTCCCCTGCACTTTACAAGTTGTTCACTTGGTAACTGCCTGGTGTACCCTCGTTGTCTTTTAGTACTGGCATCCTGTGTGTGTGCTATCATTTATTTTAGCTACTCTGATCCTTATGCACAATAGGCATCTATGCCTTTCTGTTTGGTGCTCGTAGCCCTGATTACTGCCTGGTCTTTGTTTGAAATGTTATTGGGACTTTTTTGCTCTTTATATAAATCTGGTGGTTGATAGGGGGCGTGGCTTGGCCGGGCATGTGAGTAGACGCTGACTCCGTGAGCTCCCTAATAATCCTCTTAAAAATCCTTATTCCTGCACCCTATACACGCCTGGGTTGCCCCAAACCAAGCACAGAGCCCCACCGCTGCATAGAGACTTCGTTTGTGCCAGCTTGAAGGCTCCAAAAGAACTCCTGCACCTGATCTCAGTGCAGCCTCGGACACTCACCGCGAGGCACGACCCGCCATCTTGCATCCTGACACACTCAGTGCCTGCGACGGGACCCTCTTCCCCTCCCGACGTCCACAAACAACAGCGGCAGGGTGAGACTCGCCCCATCTCCCCGCCTGACTGCTCTGCACAGAACCCGGAGAGCGGGTGTGACGTGCGTCCGCAGCTCCGTCCCCCCGCTCGGCGTACACAGCCTGGAGCGGCCGGCTGGACGTGGGAGCTAGCCGCCCTCCATTTCAACACCCCGCGGGAGGTGGCGGCTCCCTAAGGAGAATCGGCGGAGAGACAGGTGAGCCTGCCAGTGCCACTGGACAGCTTAGAGACGATACGGGAGGAAGCGGGGTAGGACACAGAGGCGGCATCCTCCCCCTATCCCTCACCCCAGATCCCTTCCTCTGGCTGAAACATACCCAATGCCCTACCCTAACCTCCAGAACCAACACCTCTCCTAAACCTCTGCCTTGGACACTTTTATCTGTCTGGGAGCCCTGTATACACTCCAGGTCCTAAGCCCTATACACCTGAGACTGGGCCTGATACTCCTGGCTTTTTTTTTCACCCTCCCCATTATTTCTCTTTTTTCAAGAGGAGCCATTTTGGAGGCACGGGGTACTCCCAATTGTCTACACAGCTTGCTCCCCCTGCTGGTCTTCTAAGAAATTACATTCCACGCTCCAGACATCCCAGCAGCAATGGGGAAATCTACTGCTGCAACAGCTGCGGCTAAACTGGAAAAATATGCCCGCCCTTCCCAAGCCTCATCCTCAGCTCAGCCCCCCCAGACCCCTAACCCCCCTCCACCTTCACAGGCAGAAGATGAACCACCGCCTCCTGAGAATCCTGCCCAATCCACGCAACAGATACTGGCCATATCGGCGTCTGAACAGAGAGTCACCGATAAGATTGGCCAGGTGCAGTCAGACATTTCCCTCATTCGTCATGATATGCAAAAAATAAGAGAGAGAGTGGGAGAAGCGGAACATCACATATCTGACCTGGAAGATACAACCAACCCCCTTAAGACTGCGGTCGCTGACTTAACCACACAGATGTCAGCTGTCAAGTCTAAGCTCTCGGATATGGAGGGGCGGCTGCGTCGCAACAATGTACGCTTTGTGGGCCTCCCCGAGAGAGCGGAGGGTTCTGCCCCTGAGAAGTTCCTCGAGAGGTGGCTCCGGGACCTGTTTCCAGATGGAGACTTTAGTCAACACTTCGCGGTTGAAAGGGCCCATCGTCTTCCTGCTAGGGCCCCACCTCCGGGTGCACCCCCACGTACATTCATCGCCCGCTTCTTGCACTACAGGGACAGAGATGCCGTCCTCCGTCTTGCCCGTGTACAGGGTCCCCTAAAGTTTGACAACCAAGTTGTGGCAGCGTATCCAGATTTCGCCGCGGACATCCAGAAGACAAGAGCCCAGTTTCTCCAGGTCAAGAGAAAACTCCGAGACCGCCAGATCCAATACTCCATGCTCTTCCCGGCGCGTCTGCGGGTAGTATTGGATGGAGACTCTCACTTCTTTAACACTCCACAAGAGGCTGAACACTGGCTTGATCGTAGGCCATAACGCTCTGACTGACCTTCCACATGTGAGCATAAATGTTCTGTTTTCTCTAAGAGGTGGACTTCTGTCATATCAATGCTTAATTGTGTTTTATGCAAGCAACTCAGGCTATCTAATCTTTTTTTTTTTTTCTAAATCTAATCCTCATACAGGAAATGTGTTCCCAAATGGAGCTTAATGCTAGGAAATAGTTAACAGATAGGTGACCGCTGGTCTCTATACCCCGAGGGTTTTTTTTCTTTTCTCGTCTTCTCTCTTTTTATAGTTATCTGTTAGTTAGGTTATCTGTTTAGGTTACTAGGGATCCAAAGTATATCTAATGTTCGATAGGTATACCGGGTGGGCTGGGATGTTGGGGTTGTTTTTTCTCCCTGTACTCTTTCTCCTTCCCTTTTTCTTTTCCCCATTATTTATTTTAAAATGTAAAATGGCAATCTATACAATTCTACTAAGATGTGCTTGCAAAAATGAATATATGTGCAGGTATAGACGTCGGGTGTTGACGATTCTCACAAAAGATACACTAGCATTAACGACATTTAAAGCAAAGGGACTTAGACTATGGGTGTATTCCCTCTTCCATATCCTTATGGCCCGAAAAAACTCATCTTCTTTTCTAGCTAACATCTATGTCTTTCTTCATCCTTTTATTACATCTGCTCTACACTACAAATGTCTCAGTCTCAACCTTTAGCGGGGCTCCGCATACTCGGCTGGAACGTCCGTGGACTTAATGACCGCATCAAGCGTTCCCTGGTCCTCTCAGAGATTAAAAAACACGGGGCAGACATAGTGTGCCTATCGGAAACCCACTTGGTAGGAACTAGATCCATGTCCCTTAAAAAACCCTGGGTGGGCCACATGTTCCACTCCACTTTTTCGCCCAATGCTAGAGGCGTATCTATTTTGGTCAAGAAAACCATTAATTTTCACCTCACTCACCACCAAATAGACCAATATGGTAGATATATTTTCCTTAGGGCACACATAAACCATACCCTTATGAACATACTTGCTGTATATATCCCCCCCCCCTATAGTAATGAGGTGCTCAGGAAGGCGGTAACGTTTTTGGCCTCTTTCCCATCAGCTCCAATGGTCTGTATAGGGGACTTCAATAATATTTTAGATAAACACTTGGACAAACTATCAGGCTCGGAGCGCCCTGCACTCCCCTCTGCCCCTTCCCCTACCCCGTTTGCAAAACTCAATCTGGTCGATGCTTGGAGATATAGACACCCAAAGCAAACACAATTCTCCTGCTACTCAGCGGGACATCAGGCATTCTCCAGAATAGACCTGGCACTTGTCTCTCCAGACCTTATACATAAAACGATGGCAATTGAATACCTACAAAGAGGGATATCAGACCACTCTCCTATAGTGATTACTCTTGATCTTATGCCACCAAAGGGTGCTGCTACTTGGAGACTGAATCCCTTCTGGCTTACCCTCATGGTGGATGATGAGAGATTGGTTGGGGAGTGGAGAGATTTCCAGGAGAATAATGTCTCCTGTACAGACTCTGGTATACGACACGACACGTTTAAAGCCGTTATGCGGGGATCCCTTATAAAAAATATAGCAGCCATTAAAAAAGCTAGTAGGGCGGAGGAAGTGAAGCTGGAGAAAATATGCTCCCAGAGTGAGGCCACATATTTAGAGTCAGGATTACTTGGGGATAGGGAAAGGTGGGATGGGGCACGTAAGGCTTGGACTGACTATCTACTAGATAAGTCCAAGCGTAGCCTCCTCTTCTCCTCGCATGCTAGATACTCCCAGTCGGATGTAAGTGGCACCTACTTGGCATATCTAGCCCGAGATGACAGGACAATGAACTCTGTTCAAAAAATCTGCGACCCTCGGGGTATGGAATACTTCACCACCCCTGACATCGCTCAGACCTTCTTGTCATTCTATTCCTCGCTGTACTTGTCTCGGGCGACATACACCCCGATCCAACTAACCCAATACCTCTCACAGATCCCAATCCCCACCCTCTCCCAGAACTCTATTGACCTCTCAGAAGCGGATATTACAGCCTCGGAGGTTGAGGCAGCTATTGCCTCTTTCCCAAACAAAAAATCCACCGGTAGCGATGGCATCCCGATAGAGGTGTACAAAAAACACAAGGAATACTTCATCCCTTATCTCCTCCAGTTATATAACGATCTTACACGGTGTGGCGGTCTCCCCCCATCTATGTCAGAGGCAATAATAGTGGTGATCCCAAAACCTGGAAAAGACCCTACCCTCCCAGATTCCTATCGCCCTATCTCACTCCTCCAAACAGACGTGAAGATACTAGCAAAAATTCTAGCAATTAGACTCAACGCAGTGATCACCACGGTGATACACGAAGACCAATCGGGCTTTATGCCAGGGCGGTCCACAACCCGAAATCTTAGGCGGCTCTTTTGTCATTTGCAGGGGGGTACGAACTGCGGGGAGGGGGCGGTGGTAGTGTCACTTGATGCGGCCAAAGCCTTCGACTCCGTTGAATGGGGTTACCTATGGGAGGTCCTGCAGCGTTTCGCTTTTGGTCCTGTTTTTATTAATTGGGTCCGTCTCCTCTATTCCTCCCCGAAGGCCCGTATGTTGGTCAATGGGTTCGTGACATCGGCATTTACACTTCACAGAGGGACTAGACAGGGATGCCCTCTATCCCCCACCCTCTTAGCTATAGAACCATTGGCTATCTTGCTCCGTACATCCCCACTGATTAAAGGTATCCCCCTGGGGGGACAGACTGATGTGGTCGCCTTATATGCAGACGATACTCTCCTTTTTCTTAATGACGCTGAAACCTCCCTCCAGGCTATGTTGGAAATTGTAGAGACATTTGGGGCGTTCTCGGGCCTCCTGATAAACTGGGGGAAATCTAGCATCCTTCCTATTTCAGGCATAATTCCAAATGAACTGATTTCCTCCTCCCCCCTCCAGTGGGTCCTAAAATTCAAATATCTGGGGGTCTGGGTCACCCCTAGGGTGACTGACTTCAGATCGCTTAATATCGACCCGGTCACTACTGAAGTTAAGGGGCGTATTCACCAATGGAGGAAACTCCCCCTCATAGTTATGGGACGAGTCAATCTCACCAAAATGACAATACTCCCCAAGTATCTATATTTGCTGCAACATTCCCCGGTTTATATACCCAAGCATACCTTTATGAGTATAAATAGCCTAATCTCATCTTTTATTTGGGGGAATAGACCACCTAGAATTGCATTCAGAACACTAACTAAATCAAGAGTGGATGGAGGCCTGGGTCTTCCAAATATCCAAGCATATTATATAGCAGCCCAACTAGCGCACCTCTCAGACTGGATCCTGGGACGATGTGGGTCTACCTTTGAGTGCGCCTATGCCGAGTGTGTGGGGTCCCGCCTTTCTCCAATTCAATTCCTTCTCTCCTGTCCTTTCACTCCTACTACTTCTCCTCTTTTTCGACAGGCGCTAATGGTGTGGCGACAAGCACATAAGATGTGCGGCTGGGGTGGTGTGGAGGTGGAGACCCCTCTGTGGTATAACAGAACTTACCCTGAATTTAGGAGACTCTCGTCTGAGGGTTTTTGGATGGGGG
The DNA here is from genome assembly GCF_055691185.1 of Crinia signifera. Taxonomy (NCBI): domain Eukaryota; kingdom Metazoa; phylum Chordata; class Amphibia; order Anura; family Myobatrachidae; genus Crinia; species Crinia signifera. The sequence continues at coordinate 40,330 of NW_028142656.1, forward strand.
TGGGTCTAAAATCTGTTTCCCAGCTGTTTCTGGAGGGAACTATTAAAACATTCCAACAGCTGTCTGAAGAATTCCAGCTGTCAAACAGGCTTTTCTTCCGATACCTACAGCTGAGACATGCCGCTCAGGCCCAGTTTAGTAATCTCCCTCCCCCCACCTCCCCAATTAAAACCCTTCTTAACAACTTGTCTACAAAGGGCCAGGTGTCTGCTATATACAGCTACCTTATCGGACAAATAGAGTGTGACAGTTTGGACTTAGATCAGATGACATGTGCCCTAGATGTACCTCACCTGCGGCTGACTTCTGGCACATGCTCTGGTCCTGCCCACAGATCTATGCATTCTGGGAAGCGGTTTGGACAGATATAGGTATTACTGAACCCTCAATCCCAGCCTTTGATCCCAAATACTGCATGTTCGCCCTTGACCTTGAAGAAAATTTATCGCCCGCAATATATAAATATGTACTCTGTCTAACAACTCTGGCTAAGGTCCTTATCGCCAGGAAGTGGTTCGATGTTACGTGTCCAAATATCTATAATTGGAGAGCCTTGGTGAATGAGGTCTCCGGGCATGAGAGATTCACCTACAGAGTTAGGGGCTCTCCCGCCTCATACCTGAATAAGTGGAGCAGATGGACGTCCTCTAGATTTGCCACAGCTATTGACGTTCAACACAATCTTAATAACGGCTGAATTAACTAATAAAGCTGGCTATTAGTGTGTCAAGTATAAAGATGACTCAGCACCTCCATTCACCCTCGACTATGCACATCTTTTAATCATGACAATGTACAACTGCCATATGCATGATACTATCCTAGGATTTTCAATTGTTCTCTTTCTATTTTACTTTTTCCCTATCTTCCCTTTTTATATATTTTTTTTTTCCTCTTCCTTCCTCTTCTCTCCTCTAATACTTTATTTTCCTTCTATCTGTCTCTCCTCCTTAAAGGAGAAAGTAAGCTCTTAAAGCAGTTTAGCTATTTAGATATAAAGTTGAAAAAATAAATAATTTGGATTTCATATGCAAAGCACGAAGTGTACAACTATATTATTTAAGCA